>NW_020172691.1:909581-917634 GCF_003031525.2 Neophocaena asiaeorientalis asiaeorientalis
ACGCGCATGCCCGAGGTGAGCGGGGAGTGCAGCACCACCGCGGCGCACTCGTAGCGCGGTCTTCTTGGTGTCGGGGAAGGCGACGCGCATGCCCGAGGTGAGCGGGGAGTGCAGCACCACCGCGGCGCACTCGTAGCGCGAGGCCAGGTCCACGGTGGGCACCGTGCCGATGCTCTGCCCGTACAGGACGATGCTGTCTGGGCTGATGCCGTACCTGGCGGCGGTGGGGGCAGATCAGCCGCGACGCAACACGCACACCCCTCCCACTGCCTGCCCTCCTAGTGCAGTCCCCTGTTGTTCTCCGCTTAGGCTCCCGGCAATAAGGTGGCGCCCAGGCACCCTCCCCTGCTTCCCAGCCCCGAGGCGGTCCGCTCAGCAGGGGAGGCAGGACCCACACGTGTGAGGGGAGCTGGCTGCCCGCAGCCCCAAGCCCCCAGCTCTACCCTCAGTTTCGACAGCATCTACTTGGTCACACCTGGGCAGTGCACCTGTGCGGGCTGTACCTGCGCTGTGTGGTTCCTGGGGGCAGATCCCTGGGGTCTCTCCTGCTCCTCCTGGTCACCAGGCCACCCCCACCCCTACACACACTCGACCAGGGCCACATGCAGAACCTGCTTGGGGGCCTCCTGTCCTATTCGACAGCCTTTCCAGGTCGCACGGCAAGGGGGTGTGTCTTCCTCCCAGCACCCGTCACCCTCACCCACCCCCTTGGCCTCGGGGAATGGAGGCAGCCTCGTCCTCTCTCATCTCAGCCAGTTTGCGGCCCCTCAGCTGCTTAGTACAACGTGGGTGAGCAGGCATAGCGGCTCCTGAGGGGAGGAGGTGGGTGGCCATCACCTCCCTCCCTGGGCACCTTTCCTACACAGTGGCCAGGTCCTGACCCCCCACCCACACACCCCCTCCCCACGGGCCTCCCCCAGCGCCATCCCAGCACAGTCCTCTCCTGACCCCACAAGGACCCACTCACCACCCTCCCACTGCAGGGGGCCTCCATGGCCTTCCTCCCCACACCCACATCCTGATCTCAAAGGGGGTGCCCCTTCTCCGAGTGGCCAGGGAAGGTCTTCGTCTCACCTGGGCAACCCACCTGGGAAGCACAGTCCTCTCCTGACCCCACAAGGACCCACTCACCACCCTCCCACTGCAGGGGGCCTCCATGGCCTTCCTCCCCACACCCACATCCTGATCTCAAAGGGGGTGCCCCTTCTCCGAGTGGCCAGGGAAGGTCTTCGTCTCACCTGGGCAACCCACCTGGGCACCCAGGCGCCATCTGCCCCCGTCCCTGTCCTCTGGCCCCAACCCCCAGGCCTCGGGGATGCCATCTGGCCTTGTGCCTACCACCCTGCAAGCTCCTCCCCGACCTGCTCCCTGGTTCACCATGAGTACTGCTGTGCTGAGCACCAGCCTCGTCCTATCACCCAGCTCCAGGCAGGGACCCCCAGCTGCCACCTGGCTGTCTCCACCTGGACAAACATGACAGGTGCCGGATGACACAGCTCTTCTTTCCAGGCCTGCCCCACCCCAGGCCACCACTTGGGCCCCAGCCTCCCACCCTCCTGCTGATTCTCAGCTGTTGGGTCTGAGGGACCAGGTCTCTGGAGGTCAAGGCTGGCAGCAGGACAGATGGATGGATGACAGAGCTCAGACCCCTGACCCTTCGGCGGGATATGATTCTGCCAGCGACCCCCAGCCAGTGGGGACAGGCTGCGGCAGCCGAGTGTGGACACACACCTGCACCACGCCACCCAGCACGGGTCCCCAGTGCCAGGGAGGTGCCAGGGGACCATGCTCCCAGGGCCTGCATCAGGGACTGCCTGGTGCATCACTCCAGCAACCAGGGCCCCGCCTCCCCATGGCAGGCTGGCTGTGGTCCCTGAAGGAGCTGGTTGCGCCAGTCGGCCAGGCAGGGCCAAGATGGGGCGGCCCTGGGCAGGCAGAGGGCACCACCTTCGGGAGGGTGGGGCTGGGTGGGTCTCCCTCTAGAGCAGCACAGGGCGCCAGGCCATCTCTGCACAGAGACTGAGCTATTGTGCTTCAGTGAGCGAGCACGGGGTGGAAGGGGGCTGCCAGGACCTGGATGACCGGGGCAGTGGGGTCTGGGGACGGAGGTGTAGACCAGACAGCGGGGGCCCTGTCTGAGTGAAGCAAGCAGCTGTGTGCTGGGCACAATGCCTGCGGAGGACCCAGCCTCCAGGAGCTGACCTCCCTCCAGCCACCAGGACTGTGCTGGGTACGAAGCTGCCCGACAGAACCTTCCAGGCCCAGAGGAGACCCTCCTCAGGATGAGGCCAAGCTCCACGACCAGAACCCTGATGCAGAGGCCCGGCCCCTCCCCGCACCCCAAGTGCTCCCTCAGCCTCGGGGCTCCCAGAGTCCTTTCACACCGCCCTCACACGCCACCTCTTGGGCTCAGGAGGGGCCTCGTCCTCTGCCTGCCCCCTCCCTCCAGGCGGAACCTCCATTCCCATGGGGACAGTCCCAGGCCAGCGGCTCCCAGGAGGGCCCCCCCACCCAGGGAGGCTGGAGGACCGCCCTCCCCCTGCACACCAAGCATGCCTGTCACCCTGCAGGGGGAACAGGGGTCGGGCCTCTTCCTGTGGCCCAGTGTGGCCGCAGACCAGCTCCCTCTCCCGTGGGGCTACCCACCTGGGCTTCCTCCCACCTGGTCTCACCAGGTCCAGCCACCTGTGAGGAGACACGTCCGCCAGCCCCTCCCCGCCGCGTGAGCTCACCTGGTGCGCAGGGCCTGCCAGGCAGCATCGATGTCGGCGTAGAGGTTCTTCTCGGAGGGCTTGCCCGAGCTCACGCCGTAGCCCGAGTAGTCGTAGGAGAAGATGTTGCAGTTGAGGCGCGTGCCCAGCCCGATGTAGAAGCTGCTCATCTGGCCCAGGTCCACTGCGTTGCCGTGCGAGAAGAGAACCGTGTACCTTGGGGTTGGCAGTGGGGAAGCACAGGTCAGACGGCAAAGGGCGGAGGGGGCAGGAGCCCTGCCGAGGGGAACAGTGCCTGGCTCTGCCCGGCGTGACTTAGGCCATGACACACAGTGGAGCCTTGGGCTTCCGCTCATCAAAGGGGGCCGCTGGGCCCACCGGTCACCTTCTTGGCACAGGTGGACCCCCAGCGTGAGCCCAGGAAGCCGCAGTGACCATCACATTGACGCCCTGAGCAGCAGCCACCTCTCCCTTGGAATTGTTCCTGTTGGAGGGACTCTGACGGCCCGAGGATGGGAGGCATGTCTGCCTACTGCTCGGAACCATCCTGGAGGATGAGACGCGGCCCTCCGACCACAGGCGAAGAGAGCCAAGCCCCGTTCACCGCGGTGCAGC
This sequence comes from Neophocaena asiaeorientalis asiaeorientalis, assembly GCF_003031525.2. Lineage (NCBI taxonomy): Eukaryota > Metazoa > Chordata > Mammalia > Artiodactyla > Phocoenidae > Neophocaena > Neophocaena asiaeorientalis. The sequence goes on from NW_020172691.1 coordinate 912,908, forward strand.
TCTTCCCGCTCCTCCAGGGAATGACCCGGGCAGCCACCTCTGCCCTGTGCCCCATGGCGGCCCTGCCAGGCAGTCATGCCGAGGGCAGGTGACCAGGCTGGATCCCGGCTGACAGCCTTGCAGAGCCTTCTTCCTCCAGCCCCGCTGTGGCCCTAGCCCAGCCCAGCTGAAAGGTAAAAGCTTGCCCTTTGGACCCAGCCTGCTCTGAGGCGGAAGCAGCTGGAAGGTCCCCCTCTGCACCACTGTAGGGCTCCGGCAGTCAGACCTGGCCCAAGCCGCCAGCCAGGCCTCAGGGGCCACCGGCCCAAAGCGGGTGCCGGGCCTCACCAGGCACCCAGGGCCCAGGAGACCAGCCCTGGGCAGGTGAACACCGAGACCCGGAAGCATACGGCTCCACATCGAGCAGGTGACGTGACGCAGCCACTCAGAGCCACCCCCGAGCCTCAGGGTTCTTGTCCACAAGACAGGGTGCCGAGAGGGCCCCCCAGAGGGCTGCAAGTGGAAGGGCCCCCGGCAGGTCCTCGGTGGCCATGGGCAGATCTCATCTGCTGCCCCTCTGGCGAGAAGAATCCCCGGGGCACCCGCACCTCCAGATGGGCTTTCGCCAGTCTCTGGCCCTCCAGGGGCCACCAGTGGCCGAAACGAGAGCCCTGAGGATGGAGCACATCCTGGGCTCCCACCCCCGACCCGGTCCCTCTACCCCGGGGGGTCGAGTCCATGTGGCTCACCTGGCGCCGGGCACACAGCGCACATACATGCAGGAGATGCGGTTGCCCCGGCTGCTCTTGGTCAGGAAGACCTCGATGGTGTCCAGCTCACGCTGGCTGTACTGGAAGTCAGCGCGATCCATCAGGTGGAGCTTCCAGCGCCTGGGGGTGCCGGCCGAGGCCCGCAGGGTCCCCGAAGGGGCGGCCCCGGCCCCACCAGGCCCGGGCTCAGGCTCAGGCACCAGCGAGTAGGTGGGCTCTGGAGGCAGGAAGGCGAGCTTGGCGGCGATGCGGCCGGGGCAGGGCGGGCAGCAGAAGAGGCAGCAGAGCTCAGTCACCGACAGGCCGTTCATGGCGGGCGCCGGGCCCCGGGGCGGGCCTCGCCCGGCAGGGGAGGGATGGGGGTGCTCGGAGACACGGGCAGGGGGCAGGGCGACCCCCGGCCACCGCCCCAGACGAGAGCCCCGTTAGGAGGCTGCAGCCCAGCCCCATCGTGGTCCAAGCTGAGCCCTTGGGAGCCTCGCAGCCTCGTGTGTCCATGTCGCACAGAGGGAAACCCTGCAGGGGGACAGCAAGATGTGGAGTTCCCCCGGGGCTCCCAAGTGACCTTGGTGGGACCTAAACCTGACCAGGACCCCGCCTGCCACCACCCTTCCTCCGCTGGCAGACACCAACTCTTGCCGTTTAAGCCCATTCATCAACCCAGCCTCGGCCTGCAGACTGTGCGGGGAGATCAGAGCCCTGGCCCACCCAGCTCTCCTGCGCACAGCTCCTGCTCCAGGCCCTGGGAAACGTCACCCCAGCCCACCCCCGCCCCATGCCTCTGTCCACACGGCTGGCCCAGACTCTGCCCTGGGGCCCATCCCCATCTGCCACCCCCAGGTGCCACAGCTCAGCCAGGCGAGGACCGACTGCTGACCACAGGGACCCAGGAGCACGCTCCCAGCTCCCAGGGCCTGCGAAGTCCGGAGACAGGAGCCCAGGCAGAGGAAATACAACAAACAAAGGCTCTGGAAACAAAAGCAGGATACATCTCGAGGCTGGGAAGGCCTACTGGGCTGAGACAATGGCTCTCTCCAGTGCTTGGGGCCAGGCCCAGGGGTCAGCCTGCTGCAGGGGGGAGGCAGGGCAGGGTCATGGGAGCCTGGGGTTCCTTCCCCAGCTCTGTCAGCTTAGGTGTCTGTGGCCTTGGGCAAGTCGCTTAGCCTCCCTGGGCCTCAGTTTCCTCATCTATCAATCAGACACCACTCAGGTCACAGAGACAGTGAATAAGATGAGGAGAAAGTGGCGGAATGGGCCACGCTCAGAGAAGAAACGCAGAATGTCCTGTGAAACGTGGCCTTGAACAGACTACAGCGAAATTGCTAAAGCAACTACAATCGTCCATGGAGCTGCCAACAGGGAGACTGGAAGAAAATACAGAGGTTTGAAAACACGGAGTACTCACTTACTACATTTTCCCTACAGCCTGGAGTGAGGGAGGGACACACGCTCACAACTCAAGTGTCAGCAGCAGAGCACCTGAGCCCGTTCTGTTTCGGGGCCACAGCATTTGTAAACCACTGGGCCAGGGACACGCGGATGCACAGCAGGCCGGCGCAGTCTGAGGCCCAGAAATACACCTGCTCCCTCCAGACCTGTGATCTGAGACCGGGGGCTGCAGAGAGCCGCATTGCAGTCACTCGGATGGGGGCACACGGAGGGGTGTGGGAGAGGGTGGCTAAAGCCAAGGCGGGGACACGGACCACCTCCAGGAGTCCCCAGACTCCCAGGTGGGATGCTCGCTTTACAAGTCCATCACACTGTCCTCAGACGAAGGCAAGTTTGCCCCCCGGGGACACTTGCCAAGGTCTGGAGACATCTTTGGCTGTCATGACTTGGGGGCGAGGGGGTTACTAATGGCACTGAGTGGGCGGGGCCAGGGGTGCTGCTCAACACCCCACAGTGCCCAGGACACCCTCCCTCCCCCTCCAGAGTGTCAACCAAACCGATGTTGCTCAAACACATTCTCAAAGAGGCCCAGGCCCCAACAGATGACACTGCCCTGGTGCTTTTGGTGACTTGGCGGGTCTGGAGTTTGGGTGGCACAGGGAAGGCTTGTTTTGAGAGAAAGGTCTGGCTGAGAGCTGGTGGGCAGGTAGGAGGCCTCTGGTGACCCGAGAATGAACAGGCATACTAAGGTGGACAAGGTCCCACTGACCAAGCCAGAAACCGGGGTGCCATCCTTGACACCTCCCTGCACCCTCAGATCCGCCCGTCACAGGGCCTGCTGACTCTGCCTGGGGCATGCACAGTCTCCTTCCTCGCCGGTCCCCACCCCCACCCCCGGCTGGGCCACCATCACCCACTCTGGGCCATTCTCACCCCAGTTGCCAAAAGATCTTTTCACAACACAAATCTGATCATTCTACCTCCCTTTTGGGGTGCCCCAGTAGCCCCACTATTTTCAGGATAGAGATCAAAGCCTTCACCACGATCTGCCAGGTTGGCACCAGGCGTGGGGCCGACCTCTTCCAGCCTCACGCATCTTGTACCTCACTCTCCCCTGATGAGCCCCACTGCCTTCTCCTGACTCAGAGCCGAAGCCCCAGCAGTTCCCCTAATCTCACCAGAGAGCCCGTGACCCTTGTCCCACCCACCCTTCACATCTCCCTTCCCGCACCCTTCCAAACAGGGTCGGCCCCCCCCCGCACACTCTCATGGCTCAGATCTGTCTCTGCAGCTTGTAGTTGCATGTTCAACCATACCCCTCAAACCAAAGAGAAACTCCATGAGGGCAAGACTACTACCTGTTCTTGCTCAGTAAACACTGACTGAACGAATGGACAAAGTACCAGGGGCAAAAGGGAAAGGGGGACGCTACAGTCTGCCAGGTCTGACATCTGACAGGGAGGGGGGAAGGTCTCTTCTCAAGCCACGCAGACCTGAGACCTCCCGCTGTCTTTTATGGATGTCACTGAATGTGACCTGAGAGCCTGGTCTCGGACTGGACAGAGCACATCCAGATGCCTCACTCACTGGGCAGGCATCCCTGGCACCAAGAGCCCAGCGTTTTCACCCACAAGCACATAATCGGACACCCCGCTGCCGGGCCCGGTGCAGGCTGGCAGTGTCATGAGGACCAACATGGAACCAGGCAATTACAATACTCCAGGACGACCTAAATACGGACGACTATGACCGCACCTCATTCAGCCAGTCAGCCTGAAAGGCACAGGCAAAGTGCCGGGTGCCGGGAGGGTAGAAAACAGGCAAAACCCAGAAGTGACAGCGGGTTCCAGGAACTGCGGGTCCCAGTCTAGAGGGACACTGGGAGGAAGAGGAGAGCAGAGGGATCCTGGAGAGAGCCAGAGCTGGGTCGGGCCGCGCCCGTAAGCCCTGCTGCAGTTTGGACTTCATCCTGGGGGAAAAGGAGGAGCCCTGGAGGAGTCCCGGGCTGGGAATGGAGCCCGTGGGTTAGAAGCTGTGGATATGCCCTAGCTGTAGCCTGGAGATGGGACTGGAGCAAAGGCTGGGAAGCCTGTCCAGGTGTCCCAGCCCGCCAGAGGACGCCCGCGAAAGGGCAGAGGTGTCTTGGAGACGTTTAGGAAGCAGGGCTCCGGCTGCTTCGGCGGGTCCGGGTGTCAGGCTGGGGCACTGGTTCGGGGCCGGGGATAGAGTATGCGGCTCGGACAGCGCATTCCCCGAAGGCGGGGCCGCGTACCCGGAAAGGTGGGAACACACCCCAAGTCGGAGGGCTGAATGGACTGCGGACGGGGCTATGCCGGAGTCTGAGACGCCGTCCCGCGGTGTCTGGCCCTGATCCTGGGGTCCTCCGGCTGCGACCTCGGCCGCCCCGGGAGTGCGGGGTCTCGGGGGCGTCCGGCCGGACTGCCCCGGCCTCGCGGCCCGGCCCGGCTCTCCAGACGGCCGCGAGAAGCACTGAGACCGCTCCGCGCAGCCACGCCAGCCCCTGCAGGACACTCACCGCCGCGGCCCGCGCCCCCCGGCCCCGGGGCCGCGCTCCATGGCTCCCGGCCG
>NW_020172691.1:917747-921841 GCF_003031525.2 Neophocaena asiaeorientalis asiaeorientalis
GGGCCCGGGCTTTGGGTTCCCCTTAGGTTTCAGGCAGTGGAGACTCAAAACCATTCATTCGATCCTTCACTCATTCCAGCGCCAGGACTCGGGTGAGGCAAGTGAGGCACTCTCCTAGAAAATAAGCTTACAGCGTGCCAAAAAACTCAGTAGTCAACATAAAAAAATATATTTTAATGCACTACTAAAAACCCCACAAAGTTTTGTTGGAACGAGGCCCCTGACTGGGGTAAGGCAAGTGATCCTGCCTTTATTTTGTTCATCATGGGTTCTTTTGCCTTGGTTTTGGCTTTTTTACTAGTGCAATTAAAATATTATGGATCGGGGACTTCCCTGGGGGTCCAGTAGGTCCAGTGGGTAAGACTCTGCACTTCCACTGCAGCGGGCACGGGTTCCATGCCTGGTCAGGGAACTAAGATCCTGCATGCCGCGCGGGGCAGCCAAATAAATAAATAATATAGTAAAATATTATGGATCGCGAGCCCCTCCCACTCAGCTCACCCCGCGGGCAGGGAGGCGGATGGTTACCGAGCTGAAGGTAGGGGAGATGAAAAAGGATGTCAGTTGAGAGCAAAGTGGCGGTGTGGCTGAAGGTGACCAGGGAATCTCTTAGAGGGTATTCAGGGCAGGCCTTCCTGAGGAGTGACAGGGACAGGGGCAGGAAGGCTGCAGAGGCCAACAGGGCCCAGCCTGAGTCAGGGAGATGAGTTAGTGGGACAGCCTCATCATCCCAGGCCTCCGCCCTTTGCGTGTTCCTTTCCCTGGGCCGGCCAGCCTACTCCAGCTCAAAATCCGCTCCACCAGCTGCAGGCAACCCCAGGCCCCTCTCCTCCCTAGGGAAGCCTAACCTTCAGCTTCATTTGCAGAGATAAGCCTCCCTGGCCAGCCCTCCCCCAGGGCCCCATTCCCGGAGAGGCTTAGGCTCAGGAGAGGACACTGTCCAGAGGTAGTTTCCAGCCGGTTTCCTCTGGCCCCCAGCCCCGGGATCAGCTGCCACCTTCCACAGCCATGTGCCAGGGGGCTGTTGAGGGGTGCCCCAGAGTCCTCCTGCCTTGGCTGCCCCCCTCAGGGCTCCTGGCATCAGCTGTTCTCCTGAGGTCCAAAGGTCACACCTGGGCCAGGCTCCTTCCAGTTTCCTTGTGCCAGAACAGGAAGAGGCCTGTCCGCAGCTTCCTTCCCCTGCCCATCTTCCCCTCCAGGCCGTCTTCCCCTGGGCTAGAAAGGGCCAGAGCAGTGGCGCCTCCAGAAAGCCCAGCTCAACCAGGACTGAAATGCCCCAAGAGGAACACTTGTGAAGGGGGTGGTCAGGATGTGGGGATAGGCTTAGTCCCCACCCAAATGTGGCCTGACCCGCTCCCACGGAGTTCCCCCATCAACCAGAGAACACTCTGAAAGGATGAAGGCGCTGCTGTGAATGCACCAAGGTCTCAGAAGGTCAGTCACCCCTCTCTCCTCCCCTCCCCAAAGCCCCTGCTTGGTGTTGCCATGCAGCTGCTGGCCCATTTTCCCCATCTCTTTTTTTTTTTTTTGGTTGCACCACGAGGTGTGTGGGGTCCTAGTTCCCCAACCAGGAATCGAACCCATGCCTCCTGCATTGGAAATGTGGAGTCTTAACCACTGGGCCACCAGAGAAGTCCCTTCCCCACCTCTTTTGCCCCTGCTCTCTCTGTCCCAGCCAAACCATCCTTGCCAAGTTTGTTCCTACCTCAGGGCCTTTGCACAAGTGGTGTCTACTGCCTGGAGTGCCCCCAGATAGACACATGGCCGGCTTCTCCTCCTCTTCAAGCACCTGCTCAAATATAACCTCCTCAGAAAGCCCTCCCTGACCACCCCCAGTCAAAATCCCTACCACACCCTATTCATTTCCATCATAGAACTTGACATCATTTTATTGAGTTGTTTGCTTGTCATCTGTCTTCCCCCCATTCCATGAGCCCCCCCATTCCATGAGCCCCCCGGGGCAGACACCCAGGCTCTTACCCACCAGGTCCCCAGCTGTCTCCCATGCTGTCTGATGAATCAATGGATGCACAGGAGGAAGGTAGTTCCCAGCCCAGAGGAAGGCTTTCGGGAGGGTGGAGGGAGGCTCCATGAGCTTTTCGGTGCTACCGGCACAGACCTCAGGCTGGCGGGATGCTGTGCTTTTCCTTCTCTCCCGAGACACTCAACCCATTGGCAAAATAACGTGACCACGGGAATCAATGGTCTTAAAAGCAATCCTGTTTGAGGAAAAGATCAAGAGGTCACATATTTCCCATCCTTGGGGCAAGGGAGACACCTCACATGCGCAGAAACCTTCCTTTGGGGACAAAAAGAAGGGGGCGTCACCCCATAATAGGTGATGCCAAGGACCCCCATAGGCCTCTGGGCTGGAATCCATCTTGGAAAAAAGTTGCGCACGCGTGCTGCGGAAGGTCCTAGGGCAGTTCAGGTGTGGAAAAATAAGCCAGATAATTGGCCAAAGGTAAACAAAGACCCGGAAGAACTGCCCTATATGAATGACTTAACCGCCCCTTTACTGCGCTCCTCCTCTTTAGTGGGGACGCCCATATCTTTCTGTCCAGGGGTGCATCTCTGCCTTGCTTCTGTCTTAACTAAACAAATTGTTTTTCCGTGTGCTCTCCCGCTTGTTGTGCTGTGTCTCTAATAACAGACTTTGTACCTGTTTCTTACAGTTTTTGCCTCCTTGAGAAATGCATTTTTCAATGGGGGAAGAGCCAGGGGAACCTTGCTTCTAGCCTCTAGTCCTTGGTGGACTAGCGGCTAGGATTCTTGGTTTTCATCCAGGCTACCCAGGTCCAATTCCTGGGTGGGGAACTAAGATCACACTTCAAGCCCCCGCTCACTGCTGTCTCTCTCCGAGATCAATCCCACCTGGAGCCATAAGTTCCAGCCCCGCACTATTCAATATGGAGGCCGTCAGCCCCAAGCCACTATTTAAATTGAAATGACTTGGGTTTCCCCGGTGGCGCAATAGTTGAGAGTCCGCCTGCTGATGCGGGGGACGCGGGTTCATACCCCAGTCTGGGAAGATCCCACATGCCGCAGAGTGGCTGGGCCCGTGAGCCATGGCCGTTGAGCCTGCGCATCCGGAACCTGTGCTCCGCAACGGGAGAGGCCACAGCAGTGAGAAGCCCGCGTACTGGAAAAAAAAAAAAAAGTAATAAATTGAAATTACTTGATTAGAAGTAAATTAAATTTCACTTCTCCAGTTGCTACGGGCTCATTTTCAAGTGTTCAAGAGCAACCTAGCACTGGGGGCTCCCAGTTTGGATGGCACAGATGGAGAACAAGTCCATCACCCAGAAAGTTCTAGAAGCACCGGTCTAGCCCCTGAGCTCCAAGAGTAAAGGCATCAGCGTTGGTATCCTTTTGGTTTCCTGTTGCATCTCTGGTGCCTAGCTTGGGGCTTAGCATTCAGTCAGTGCTCAATGAATGTTTGAAGGAGGGAGAGAGGAAAGAAGGAATTCTCCTTGTAGGAATCAAAGTAAATAATCTGATGAAGATAGCAAGTTCTATCCATAGATGTCCATCCCTGCATTATTTACAATAGTGAAAAGTGTCCATCAATAGAGGAATGCATAAAGAAGATGTGGTACCTATATGCAATGGAATATTACTCGGCCATAAAAAAGAACAAAATAATGCCATTTGCTGAGACGTGGATGGACCTAGAGATTGTCACAGAGAGTGAAGTAAGTCAGAAAGAGAAAAACAAATGTCATATAATATCGCTTATATGTGGAATCTAGAAAAATGGTACAGATGAACTTATTGGTAAAGCAGAAATAGAGTCACAAATGTAGAGAACAAACTTATGGTTACCAAGAAGGGAAGCGGGGGTGGGACGAACTGGGAGGTTGGGATTGACATATATACACTACAATGTATAAAATAGGTAACTAATGAGAACCTACTTTATAGCACAGGGCAGGGGTCCCCAACCCTAAGGCCGCGGACAGGTACCCATCCCTGACCTGTTAGGAACCAGCTGCACAGCACGAAGTTAGCGGTGGGCAAGCGAGGGAAGCTTCATCTGCCTCTCCCCATCGCTCGCATTACCGCCTGAATCATCACCCCCACCCCCTCACCCC
>NW_020172691.1:921966-931688 GCF_003031525.2 Neophocaena asiaeorientalis asiaeorientalis
GAAACCGGTCTCTGGTGCCAAAAAGTTTGGGGACTGCTGGCACAGGGAACTCTACTCAGTGCTCTGTGGTGACCTAAATGGGAAGGAAATCTAAAGAAGAGGGGATGTATGTACACGTATGACTGATTCACTTTTCTGTGCAGCAGAAACTAACACAACATTGTAAAGCAACTATACTCCAATAAAAAAATAAAATAAAATATAAAAGAAAACAGAAAAACATCCTCAAAGTGAAGAGAAGAAATTAAGTAAAAAGATTATGGTCAACCTTTGATGAAAAAAACTGCAGCCCTGAGGTATGCGGACCTATACTAGGCTGTCGGTCTTTTTTAAAAAAAAAACAGTTTGCGGGGACTTCCTTAGTGGTGCAGTGGTTAAGAATCCGCCTGCCAATGCAGGGGACACGGGTTTGAGCCCTGGTCCCGGAAGATCGCACATGCCGCAGAGCAACTAAGCCCGAGTGCCACAACTCCTGAGCCTGTGCTCTAGAGCCCACGAGCCATAACTACTGAGCCCACATGCTGCAACTACTGAAGCCCGCGCGCCTAGAGCCCATGCTCTGCAACAAGAGAAGCCACCGCAATGAAAAGCCCACGCACCATAACGAAGAATAGCCCCCGCTTGCCACAAGTAGAGAAAGCCAGCGTGCAGCAACGAAGACCCAACACAGTCAAAAATAAACAAATTTTTTAAAAAAAGTTTTACTTTGATTTATGTTTTTATGGGAAATATATTTACATGGTTAAAAATTCAAAGGGTTTAAAAGGCTGTGCAGAAAACTTCTCTCCCCCAATCCTGTTGCGCAGGAAACAAATGACCCCATCTTAAGGCGGCCAATATTCTCAGTTGCAACCGATTCAGTGCTGAGAAACCCAGGCATCTGTGTTCACCTGTGAGCAGGTGTAAAGACACAATCCCCATTATTATTATTATTTTTTGACACATATAGTAGCTTTCAGCAACACTGCACTTGCGATCCTCTCATGCAACTCCTAGGGCTGGCCCACTGTTTGTGTACACAGTCCGCTCTTGCTGGACACTTAGGTTGTTTCCGCTGTGGGCGGGACAAAAACAACACTTGGGGCATTTACCACTTGTGGGCGGGACTTGAGGGGAAGATTCCTGGAAGCAGAGGATTCTAATGAGAAGATTCACGGGCCACATCCAGCAAACAGCGCAACCAGCGCAACTGTAGCCGACACCCCCGCCCCCAAACACACGCCACAGTGGGAACGAGGGGGACGCTGGGGCATGAGGTTACAGGAGATTTTTTTTTTTTCTCTCTTCTTCACTCTTTGATGTGTCTTCTGAGTTTTCGTTGGTTTTGCCAGGCAAAGGGAGTGTTTCACTGTTAGGATCAGCCAGAAGCTGAGATAAAACTAGATGCCTAAGGGAAGGCTGGCTATTAAAAATTAATGTTTGTGGGACTTCCCTGGTGGCTCAGTGGCTAAGAATCCACCTGCCAATGCAGGCGACACGGGTTCGAGCCCTGTTCTGGGAAGATCCCACATGCCATGGAGCAACTAAGCCGGTGCGTCACAGCTACTGAGCCTGCGCTCTAGAGCCCACGAGACACAACTACTGAAGCCCGCGCGCGTAGAGCCTGTGCTCTGCAGCAAAAGAAGCCACCGCAGTGAGAAGCCTGCGCACCGTAACGAAGGGTAGCACCCACTCCCCGCAACTGAAGAAAGCCCGCGAGGCTTCCCTGGTGGCGCAGTGGTTGAGAGTCTGCCTGCCGATGCAGGGGACGCGGGTTCGTGCCCCGGTCCGGGAGGATCCCCCATGCTGCGGACCGGCTGGGCCCGTGAGCCATGGTCACTGAGCCTGCGCTTCCGGAGCCTGTGCTCCGCAACGGGAGAGGCCACAGCAGTGAGTAGGCCCGCGTACCGCAAAAAAAAAAAGAAAGAAAGAAAGAAAAAAACCCGCGTGCAACAATGAAGACCCAACGTAGCCAAAAATTAAGTAATTGATTAATTTTTTAAAATTAATGTTTGTGCTTCTGGGTACAGACCCAAAAGAACTGAAAACAGGTACTCAAACAGATACCTGTACAGGAATGTTCACAGCAGCATGGTTCTCAGCAGCCAAAGGTAGAAGCAACATGCGTGGATCGATGGATGAACAAAACGCGGTCCATCCACACAGCTGAACGTTATTCAGCCTTATAAAGGAAGGAGATTCTGACACCTGCTACCATATGAATGAACCTTGAGGACATGATGCTCAGTGAGAGAAACCAGACACAGAAGGACAAATATTGTCTGAGTCCAGTCATGTGAGGTCCCAAGAGAAGTCACATCCACAGAGAAAGGAAGTAGATGGTGGGGGCCAGGGGCTGGGGGAGGGGCCGGGGAGTCAGTGTTTCTTGGGGACAGAGTTTCAGTTTGGGAAGATGAGAAAGTTCTGGAGATGATGGCGGGGACGGTTGCCCGACAATGTGAATGTGCTTAATGCCACTGAGCTGTGTGCTTAAAAATGGTTAAGATGGAAAATTTATAGTATGTGTATTTTAACACAATAAAATAAATAAAACTTTATGAAACCAGGAGGTGGAGGGAGGGCTGCAGGTGGTTGGGGGCAGTGCCAGGGTTCTGGGCTGAGACCCATGGAGTCACCCAGGACCTCACGCTCAGAAGAGCTGCACCCATGATTTACGGCTCTGTGGATTGTGTCTTGAAATTCCTCATAGTATTTGAGCAAGGGCATCTTCATTTTCATTCTGCACTGGGATCTGTACATTATGTGGCCAGTCTTGGTTCGGGGAAAGGACTCGAGGTCGGGGTCTGGGACCCTGAAGTCAGTGGAGAAACGCCACAATATGCAAGTTTGTCTTTGCCCCACCCTGAGGGGAGAGGATGAGACCCAGTCAGGAAGTGGGCTTCTGACAGGGCACGGAAGGAAGTGGGGGGAGGAGGGTCTGAAAATAGCACTTCTCACCCAGCTGATTGTGGGTGGGGACGGGGAGAGGGGCTTGGATGGGACTTTTCTGAGGAAGCCCCCTCCCCGGAACCCAGCCCTGCTCCTTCCCTGGACTCAGCCAGACCTTGCACCATGGCCCTACCAGCCCAGCCTCAGGAGTTGGGTTTCAAAGCAAAGAGGTGCCGGAGGACCACCCTAAGAGCTTGGATGAGGGTCCTCAAGAGAAGCAGAACCAACAGAATATATAAGGATACAAATATAGATATATTGTGGAGACTTCCCTGGCAGTCCAGTGGTTAAGACTCTGCGCTTCCAATGCAGGGGGTGGGTTCGATCCCTGGTCAGGAAACTAAGATCCCACATGTCGCATGGACAAAAAAATAAAGAAAGAAAATTTATTAATATATAGATATAGATATATTGCTACCCAGAAAGAGATGTATAATCAGTATTATGGAGGCTGAGAAGTCCCTCTATCTGGATCTACCGTCTACAAGCTGGACACCCAGGAGACCTGGTGCTATAAGGCCAAAGGCAGGAGGTGATGGATGGTCCTGCCAGCTGTCAGGCAGAAGGGACAGATTCTCCCTTTTTTGCCTTGCTTTTCATTCATGTCCACAATGGACTGGTTGATGCCCACTTAGGCGAGGGCCATCTGCTTTACGGGGTCCACCAATTCAAAGGACCACCTCATCCGGAAAGCCCTGCACAGACACACCCAGAAATCAAGTTTAAAAAATGAAGATATATTGGGAATTCCCTGGTGGTCCAGTGGTTAGGACTCGAAGCTTCCACTGCAGAGGGCGCGGGTTCAATCGCTGGTTGGGGAACTAAGATTCTGCAAGCCACCATGGTGAGGACAAAAAAGAAAAAAAAAAGAGATGTATCTTACAGAGCGTAATGTCGCACGACTTAATGAAATTACACACATACAGGCAAATGTCACGACGGTAAAAAGATCCACGGTGGCCAGGGGTCGGGGGATGGGGGGGATGACAGGTGGAGCACGGAGGGGTTTCAGGGAAGTGAAAATACTCTGTGTGATGCCATAATGATAGATGCCTCTCATTATGCATTTGTCCAAACCCGTAGAACGTTCACCAGGAACAGTGAAACCGAGTGTCAACTGCAGACAATGGCTGATAATGACGTGTCAGTGTAGGTTCATCCTTGTCACAAACGTCCCATCTGGTGGGGGATGTTGATAGTGGGGGAGGCTATGTGTGTGGGGGGGAGGGGAAGTGGGAAATCTCTGTATCTTCTGATCAATTTTTCTGGGAACCTAAAACTGCTCTGAGAAATTGTCTTTAGAAACTGCACACAGGGGGACTTCCTCGGTGGTGCAGTGGTTAAGAATCTGCCTGCCAATGCACGGGACGTGGGTTCGAGCCCTGGTCCGGGAAGATCCCACATGCCGCGGATCAGCTAAGCCCGTGCACCACAACTACTGAGCCTGCACTCTAGAGCCCACGTGCCAGAACTACTGAGCCCGAGTGCCACAACTACAGAAGCTCGCGCACCTAGAGCCCATGCTCCACAACAAGAGAAGCCACCGCAATGAGAAGCCCCTGCACTGCAATGAAGAGTAGCCCCTTCTCGCCGCAACTAGAGAAAGCCCACACCCAGCAACGAAGAACCAACGCAGCCAAAAATAAATGAATTTATTTTAAAAAACCGTTCAATTTTATTAATTGACATATATTAAATTCACAAATAGTCTAAATGAAGTCTTTCACAATGCACTGCATGATCCTAAGTCAAAATACAGATTTCAAGAATTCAGAAGCATTCTTGTTCTTCTGATGCACTGACCTAAGAATTATGATTTCTCTTTTTTTTTTGAAGTATACTTGATTTACAATATTGTGTTACTTACTGCTGTACAGCAAAGTGATTCAGTTATACATATATATACTTTTTTTTTTTTCCGGCCACACTGTGTAGCATGTGGGATTTTAGTTCCCTGACCAGGGATCAAACCTGTGCCCCCTTCAGTGGAAGCATGGAGTCTTAACCACTGGACTGCCAGGGAAGTACTTACATTCTTTTCTCTTAAATATATATTCTTTTTCACTATGGTTCATCATTGTTTATTACGCACCACCATTTCATGACCCATCTCTTGCAAATGGACACTTGGGTGGTTTCCACTTTGGGGCTATTATGAACACAGCTACTATGAGTCTTTTCCTGGTTGTGTGTATATATATATATTTTTTTTACTTTTGGCTGAGTTGGGTTCTCGCTGCTGTGCCCGGGCTTTCTTTAGTTGCAGTGAGCGGGGGCTACTCTTCGTTGCAGTGCACGGGTTTCTCATTGCAGTGGCTTGTCTTGCTGTGGAGCACGGGCTCTAGGTGTGCGGGCTTCTGTAGTTGTGGCTCGTGGGCTCTAGAGTGCAGGATCAGTAGTTGTGGCGCGCGGGCTTAGTTGCCCCGCGGCATGTGGGATCTTCCCCAACCAGGGCTCGAACTCATGTCCCTTGCATTGGCAGGCGGATTCTTAACCACTGAGCCACGAGGGAAGCCCGCACTCATATTTTATTGGGCACTGTATTCGTTTGCCTGGGCCGCCATAACACAGTACCACAGTCTGGGGGCTTAAACAACAGACATTGATTCTCTCCCAGTTCTGGAAGCTCCAAAGATTGATGTGTGGGCAGGGCTGGTTCCCTCTGAGGTCTCTCTCCTTGACAGCCATCTTCTCCCCATGTCATCCCTCTGTTCAATCCTGTGTCCTAATCTCCTCTTCTTACAAGGGCACCAGTCAGATGGGATTAGGGTCTAGACCCATTTTACCCTAATTAACTCTGTAAAGACCCTGTCTGCAAATACAGCCACATTCTGAGGTCCAGGCAATTAGGGCTTCAATGTATGCATCTAGGCAGACAAAATTTAGTCCCTAACAGACACCTACGCCTTCGGGAGCTTATTTGCTGGGTCACGGAATACCCATGAGTTTAGATTTTGTCCAAAATGCCAAATGGTTTTTCAGAGTAGCCGGGCTCTCTGGCTCCCTGGCTTCATCTCCTCCACCTGCCCCTGTTTTCCCCAAACTCAAATCCTAGGGAATCTTCCTGGTTTCAATGTGCAGAGCCAGGTCCTGCCTGGAATGCTTTTCCAACAGAAAACGTCTCATCGTTCAGGATTCAGGGAAAGTGTCACTCTGCGGAGATGCCTTCTGTTTTTTTTTTTTTTGCGTTACAGGGGCTTCTCACTGTTGTGGCCTCTCCCGTTGCGGAGCGCAGGCTCCGGACGCGCAGGCTCAGCGGCCATGGCTCACGGGCCCAGCCACTCCGCGGCACGTGGGATCTTCCCAGACCGGGGCACGAACCCATGTCCCCTGCATCGGCAGGCGGACTCTCAACCACGGCGCCACCAGGGAAGCCCAACCTTCTTGACCACTCCCTTTACCATGGCCACATGGTCATCCTGAAGGCAGCAACTACCTTCCATTCTCCGTAGAGCACTTCCTGTGACCTCATCTTTCTTTTTATTTTTCTTTTTGGCTGCACAACGTGGCATGCGGGATCTCAGTCCCCCGACCAGGGATTGAACCTGGGTCCCCTGAAGTGGAAGCTCGGAGTCCTAACCACTGAACTGCTTGTGAAGTCCCCATTTTATCTTACTTGGTTATTACCTGTCTCCTTCTACTGCTCGTGAGTACTCCTAGAACAGGGACCAAGTTTGCTGTCCACGCTCTATGTCCAAGCTCAGGAGAGAGCCTGGCACACAGCAGGCATTCCAACATCATAAGCCATCAGGGAAATGCAAATCCGAACCATGGTGAGATGGTACCGCATGCCCACTAGGACAGCTGCATTCAAAAAGGTAGATGATAACAAATGGTGAGGGTGTGGAGAAATCAGAACCTCACACGTGGCAAGTGGGAATGTAAGATGGAGCAGCCCCTGTGGACAATGGTCTGGCAGCTCCTCAAAAGGTTAAACACAAAATTGCCATATGATCCAGCAATTCTGCTCCTTGATACATGCCCACAAGAAATGAAAATGTATGCCCCATAAAAATGTATGCACACATACTCACAGCAGCATGATTCATAACCACCAAGAAGTGGACACAACCCAAATGTCCATAACTTGACGAATGAATAAACCAGTGTGGTCTGTCCACACACTATTACTCAGCAGTAAAAAGTAATGAAGCACTTTCACTAGAATGTGGATGAAACTTGAAAACATGATGCTCAGAGAAAGAAGCCAGTTACCAAAGGACAAATGCTGTCTGATCCATTTATATAACATTCCAGAACAGGCAAATCCACGGAGACAGAAAGTGGATTAGTGGTTGCCAGGGGCTGGGGAAGGGAGTGGGGAGTGACTGCTAATGAGGGGGGCAGGGTTCCTTTTGGGGTGATGAAAATCTTTAAAATAGATCCTGGTGCTGGTTGCACAACCTTGTGAAAACCACTGAATTGTACAATTTAAATGAGTGAATTGTAAGGCATGAAAATTATGTCTCAATACACATGTTACAAAACTTAGTCATTGTACCTAATTAATTAATCAATTTTAAAATGTAAGGCCGGGGCTTCCCTGGTGGCGCAGTGGTGGAGAGTCCGCCTGCCGATGCAGGGGACACGGGTTCGTGCCCCGGTCCGGGAAGATCCCACATGCCGCGGAGCGGCTAGGCCCGGAAGCCATGGCCGCTGAGCCTGCGCGTCCGGAGCCTGTGCTCCGCAACGGGAGAGGCCACAACAGTGAGAGGCCCGCGTACCCCAAAAAAAAAAAAAAAAAAAAAAAAAAGTAAGGCCAAAGGAGCCAGGGCCCCTCCCTCTGCCCCCCAAAGGTCAGATCTGGGAGTGATGATTTGACCCCAGCAGCTGGAGGCCCAAGAAGCAGCAGCAGATCCCCTGGGGTCACTTGCCTGGATCCTTCTCTGCAGAGGTGGGTTTGGGTCACGCCAGAAAAACTCAGTCATAGAGGTAAATACCATTGTATTGCAATATATTTTAAAAATCATAATTAATGCAGAAAACAAACTTATGGTTACCAAAGGGGAAAAGGGGGTGGGGGAGTAGGAGTTTGGGATTAGTAGTTACAAACTACTTTATATAAAATAAGTAAACAACAAGGTCCTACTGTATAGCACAAGGAACTATATTCAATATCCTGTAATAAATCATAATGGAAACAAATATGAAAAAGGATATGTATATATATGTATAACTGAATCACTTTGCTGTATACCAGAAATTAACACAACATTGTAAATCAAATACTTCAATTAAAAAAATTTTTTTAATTAAAAAAAAGATTAATGCAAAAAAGCCATGGTGGAGGAAATAAAATTTTGAATAAACACTCAGTTTCCTTATCTGAGAAAGGAAAAGAGAGGGTGGGAGCAAGACAGGCAATCTCCCAGCGGCTGCGGTTCCACCCCTACGAATCGGCCCCTGGGCAATTCCGCGGGGTCTGGGGCGCTCTGTCCGCCCCCTCCTCGCCCCCCATTCCAGCGGCCAGGACCGGCCTTATGCGCGCTGAAAGCTCTCAGGGCCCCGAGGCCCCGCCCCCAGGTCTGTCCATCACTCGCCACGGCCCGCCTCTAGGCCAATCGGTCCTCGCCACTGCTGCTCGAGACCAATAGAAAGCAGCCTTTCCAGGCGGAGGCGGGACGGGCAGCTAGTATGTCTCCGCATTTCTCGCGGAAGAGACGCGGCCAGGTGTTTGTACCTGCAGGATAGAGCAGAAGGCGGAAGGACAAGGGGCTCCCCCAGTCCCTGGCACAGTGGCACGGGCTTCTGCAGAAGGGCCCCCATTTCCTCAAGTCCCATACGGGCCTCCGTTTTAAAGGGGAGGGGTCTGCCGCCCCATAGATTCCTCCCAGACCCAGGGACTGGGTCTTTCCTTGTCCATGCTCGTCGCTGTCTTTGCAACATCCTTAGGCGGATAGGTCCTGTCATCATTCCCAACTTACAAAAGTTGGGGCTTGGAGGCTCGGAGCCCCAAGACCCTTGCCCAAGGTCCCCCACTATGATTAGCGTATCTGCTTGGCTCTGGGGCAAGAATTTCAGTCTAGACAGTAGACTGGGTGGATGATTCTTGCGGGGGGGCATCCTGGGCTCTTTGGGGTGTGGAGAGCATCCTTGGCCCCCCACCGACTGGATGTCAGGACCCCCGTCCCCCGGTCATGACAGTAACAAATGTCCCCAGACATCTCCCAGTGTCCCCTGGGGGGTTGGCAGGATTACCATGGGTGAGATTCACTGGATTAGGGGATTTCATGGACCACCCCCCCCAGGACAATGTACTCCATGACCATCTGACCTCCGAGGTCCTGGAATGCTGCACACATTTAAATACACACCTGAGTGGGAGGGAGAGGAGGAGACACAGACACTGAGGGTCACCCTGGTTTACCCTGTCTGACCATCGGGGATTTGTCCTGGTGCGTAGTGTGAGCAGGGACTCAATTGAGTCAGATTCCATTTTTCCCCCCAAATAGTGTGAGGCTTTTTAACCTCGGCACTGCTGATACTTGGAGCCAAATCGTTCTCTGAGTTGGGGCCCTTCTAGGCACCGTAGGGTGTTGAGCAGCATCCCTGGTCCCCACCTGCACGATGCCTGGAGGACTCCCCAATTGTGGAAAATGTTGGGGAGCAAACGTGGTTGAAGACTGCTGCTCAGGGCTGGAGGGGTATTCCCCGGGGACCCCGCTGAAGCACAGAAGGCCCGGCCTCGCTCCAAGCCTCTGATTCCGCAGGTTTGAGGTGGGGCCCAAGGAGCTGCATTTCTAAAGGACCTCAGGTGATGCAGGTGTTGCTGGTGGTGGGGAATCCCTCTCTGT
>NW_020172691.1:931787-965028 GCF_003031525.2 Neophocaena asiaeorientalis asiaeorientalis
GGGTGGGGGCGGGGCGGGATGCGTGAGCGACTGATTTGTCAGCATAATAACAATAATAACGTGGTCCCTTCGCACGAATTGCGCTCTCACTCTGGACAATGGGGATACCTCCGTAGACAACATGTCCAGTCATCCTGGAGCAGACATTCTAGGTAAATATCACCAGCTAATATAAATGCTGGAAAGACAATACAATAAAGAGCTGGCCGGGAAAGAATAGGGAGTACTAGAGATGAGGGTTCCTCTCTGACACCCCACTCCCACGTGGCGAGGGGTGGGTCATTCCGCGGCCGCAAAACTCAGAGACGAAGATTTGTGGTCTTCCTAGCTGTGCCAGGCCCTGTTTTTGGCTAAGCTAGAACCACAGTGGACAGCTAGGCAGACCTTGGGATGTTAGTTGGGGAGGCGCACACATAAATGTAAGCATAAATGTAAAATAATCAAAAGGACACAGATTCAATGAAAGATAGCTGGGTGGTTAGGAGATTGCATCTCTGTTTCCTCATCTTTAAAACAGGTTACACTGCTGTCTTACAGAGTTGTTGAAAAGACTAAATGAGATGATATAAAGTGTTGAGAATGGTGTCTGTTTCCAAATAAGCATTTAGTAAATATTAGCCACTTTTTTTTTTCTGCATCACACAGTTTGCAGAATCTTGGTTCCTCTACCAGGGATCAAACCCAAGCCCCCTGCAGCAGAAGCATGGAGCCCTAACCGCTGGACCGCCAGGGAAGTCTCAATATTAACCACTATTTTTTAAAAAAATTTTATTTAGTTTTTGGCTGCATCGGGTCTTTGTTGCTGCACACAGGCTTTCTGTAGTTGTGGCAGGTGGGGGCTACTCTTCGTTGCGGTGCACGGGCTTCTCATTGCGGAGGCTTCTCTTGTTGCAGAGCACAGCCTCCAGGAGCACAGGCTTCAGTAGTTGCAGCACATGGGCTCAGTAGTTGTGGCATGCGGCCTTCAGTAGTTGCGGCATGCAGGCTCAGTAGTTGTGGCGCACGGGCTTTGTTGCCCCGCGGCATGTGGGATCTTCCCAGACCAGGGATCGAACCCATGTCCCCTGCATTGGCAGGCAGATTCTTAACCACTGCGCCACCAGGGAAGTCTCTAACCTCTATTAATTATTATCATTACTTTCAGCATCTGAGACCTGGGACCGCAGAGAACGCTGTAGGTTTTAATTGTGTGTAAACTAAGTGTTAAAGGGCTGTGAGAAAAGAGGTTGTGTTTTAGAATTTTACAACACTTGAATTTGCTCTTGGAAACTAATGTTTTCTGGCCTGGGGGAATGGCCAGATGAGGTGTGTGTGTGTGTGTGTGTGTGTGTGTGTGTGTGTGTGTGTGTTAGAGTCTGGGTAGGTAGGCAGGGATTCATTTATTGAAAGTGTCCTGTAACCTCCGGGAAACAGGAGATGGCAACCTTCCCCTCCTTGTGAGGCTCTCACAGCCTTTAATCTGTCTTTCTTGGGCAGTTGAAGGAAGCCCCCTGCAACCCATTTCCAGGAAGATCCCCAGAGAGGCGGGAAACACCTGGGGCCTATACAGCTGCCCCTAGCAACCTCAGAAAGTCAACAGGATGAAAAGCCAGATAAACACAAGCCACACAACTTGGCTGAAGAAATGTTGACTTTGGCCCCAGCCGCATGGAGATAGGGGCGGCTTGGGGGGAAGCCTCTCTTCCCCCTGGACTCATTTGTTGACGGACTGCCCTGCAGAGGTGGAAGTCTTACCTCTGCAGCTGACACAGGCTTCTGACTGACTCCAGGGTGCTTTCTGCTGCTGTTGAGCTTCCAATTGGGGAACCGATTCCATGGTTTTGCCACATTTTGGTGGCAGACACTAACCTACCACCGTGAGTTTTGAGGATCACGTTACTTGTGAGAGGTGCTGGATGATGAATCACATCAAAACAAAAGGGACATGGGACATCTGTGGTGGTCCACTGGTTGAGAATCTGTCTTGCAATGCAGGGGACGCCGGTTCGATCCCTGGTCGGGGAACTAAGATCCCACATGCCGCAGGGCAACTAAGCCCACATGCCACAACTACTGAGCCAGCACGCCACAACTAGAAAGCCCGCATGAGTGCTGCAACTAAGACCTGACTCAGCCAAAACATATAAATAAATAAATGCAAATTTTAAAAAACCCAAAAAACAAAAGGGACACTATCAGTCGAAACTCTCGGTTTACAAAAGACTGAAGTCATGACTCAAATTAGCTTAAACCAAAAAACCAAAACAAGACACACAGGAAGGGCTAAGGGCTACCTGCTTCAGGTATGGCTGGATCTAGGTGCCTACACAGGGACTTTCCTGGTAGTCAAGAGGTTAAGACTCCATGCTTACAATGCAGGGGGCACGTGTTTGATCCCTGCTCTGGGAACTAAGATCCCACATGCCGTGTGGCACAGCTAAAAAAAAAAAAAAAAGGTGCTTAAACAATGTTGTGAAGGCATGGACTCCTCAACTTCTCTTTCTTTCTAAGATCCGCCCTCTTCTGTTTTGTCTTCATTCTCATTACATTTTTTTTTTTTGCGGTACGCGGGCCTCTCACTGTTGTGGCCTCTCCCGTTGCGGAGCACAGGCTCCGGACGCGCAGGCTCAGCGGCCATGGCTCACGGGCCCAGCTGCTCCGCGGCACGTGGGATCTTCCCGGACCGGGGCACGAACCCGTGTCCCCTGCATCGGCAGATGGACTCTCAACCACTACGCCACCATGGAAGCCCCCATTTTTTTTTTTTTTTAACTGAGGCTCATGGTCCAGACATACAAATGCAAAACAACCACAATGATGCTCCCAGAAGGCTTAAGTCCAGCTGATAGGTGGGGGTGAATGCACAAACGAGGAACAGCAGAGTGGCTAGTATCTAGGGTCAGAGTCTATGTGCGACATGGTCACGCCCTCCAGATCTCAGAGTTGTTGGGTGGCAAAAAATGACTCATGGAAGCTCCAGGCTTCCACTGTATGGCACCATGAGCGACACTGCTTATATTTCAGACAAAGTGCCTGGGATGACTCTCATTGGTCCCACTTGAGTTACATGTTCATTCCCCGAACCAAGCTCTGTGGATGGAAATTCTCTGATTGACGGGGCTAAGTTGATAATGGATCTGTAGAGCCACATGAGCATGTGAGAAGGACAGTCCCCCACAAACATTGGCGTGCCATGTCCAGAAGGGTATGCTGGATCCTAAGAGAATAGAACACAGACACCACTTACAATTGCCCGGCTTTGATGGGGTTTCCAGTAAGGAGATGCCAACCCATTTCCATTGCCACCCCATCCCAGTCCTGGAAACATAAGCACAGGCAGCTCCCCCATCTTCCTGATCCAGGACCAATGTCGAATAATACGCTAGTGTATGGAAGGCCCCTGTTCTGGTTATCCACTCGCGTCCATTGATGGACACTTGGGTTGCTTCCAGGTCTGGGCTGTTGCGAGTAGAGCTGCTAGGAACACTCATGTACAAGTATTTGAGTCCCTGTTTTTAATTCTCTGGGGTGTGCACCTGGGAGTCAATGCCCTGACTCCAGTCTCACCCCCTCTCTCACCCCCTCTGCTGTATCCATGCCGATGACCAGGCAGTACCCGAGTGAAAGAGACACACCTGGACCAAGCTGTTATGTGTGTGCGCCCTGTTCTGCCCACCCGCCACACTGCCTCTCCCTCCCCGCCTTAGCGCTGCCCTGTGGATGCACAGACTTGGTGCGTGACTTCCATTAGAAAGATTCAGTGGGCCTTTGTTGGTTTTTCTCCCCAAAGTGGAGTTCTTTGTGTTGACACAGAGGATGCATGTTGTAGGTGGACATTTGTCTGCATGGACAGCCTGACAGCAGGGTCCCTGGACAAGGGGAACCCACTGGTAGACAGGTGGGTTGGAGGCCAGCCAGCAGCTGTCAGGTTGCAGCCAGAGGATTGCCGAAATCCTGTCTGTCCCTGGCCGGTAAGGAAATGAAGGCAGTATGCAAACAAGAGGCAGAGAGACAGGGATCATTTCTTTTCTCTCTTTTATGTCTTTCTTGTTTTCAGGAGAATTTCACACAACACAAAATTAACTGTTTCGACAGTACAATTTGGTGGGATAGAGAGTACATCCACGATGTTGTATAACCATCAGTCCTGTCTAACTGTGGAACATATTTATCACCCCAAAGGAAACTCCATGCCCATTAGCAGGCACTCCCCATCCCCTCCCTCAGCCCCTGACCCCACCATCTACTTCCTGTCTCTGTGGCTGTGACTCCTCCAGGGACGCCCTGTGAGCAGAATCAGACAGTATTTGTCCTTCTGTGTCTGGCTTCTCTCACTGAGCGTCTCGTCCTCAAGGTTCATCCATGTCATAGCAGGTGTCAGAATCTCCTTCCTTTTCGTGGCCGAGTAATATTCCACTGTATGGATGGACCACACTGTGTTCATCCATTCATCTGATGACAGATATTTGAGTTGTTTCCACCCTTTGTCTATTGTGAATAATGCTGCTATGAACGTGGGTGTACAAGTATCCATTCAAGTCCCTGCTTTCCACTCTCTTCTGTATATACCCAGAAGTGGAATTGCTGGATTTTTGGGTAATTTTTTGTTTAAGTTTTTGAAGAACCACCACAATGTTTTGCACAGCAGCTGCACCATTTTACATCCGTACCTGTGTTTTTGCATTTTGAGAAATTAAAAATAAGCAGAAAGATACATTGAAGAGATTCATTTTTTAGATGCAAATAATCTAGGCATTGCTTTTAATAACATACCAGTTAAAGAGCATTTAAAAAAATCAGCAGGGAATTCCCTGGCGGTTCAGTGGTTAGGACTCCGTGCTTTCACTACTGCCAAGGGCCCAGGTTCAATCCCTGGTTGGGGAACAAGATCCCACAAGCTGTGTGGCAGGGCCAAAAAAAAAAAAAATCAGCAAAACAGGGACTCTTGGCTAGCTTGGCTAGCTTGAGTGGGACATGCAGGGATGGAAAGACGTCTCTAAAAAAAAAAAAAAGTTAAACTAAAGCATACATTAATCAGAGTATTTAGAAAAGAAAAGAGTGATTAGCTTCCAGCAGGATGGTTTCCCGGAGTGCTGTTTCACATAGGAATAGATTGGGACACCAAGAGATGCTTTGCAAATTAAGAGGAGAAACACAGGGGGTTGGACTCTCAGGGTCCTGCAAGGCTGAGGAGCTGGGCTGCGGGGGGGGACTCTAGGAGGTGGGTTCTACCCTCCAGCCACTGCCTTCCAAGGGTAGACGTTGAACAGATCTTGGCAGGGGATACCTTGGTTCTCGCAGGAGTGGAGCAGGGAGAAAATGGAAAGATTGAAAATTTTCCCCCTTCAGGGTCCTTCTAGACCTAAATCTTTCTCCTTGCTTAGCAGTGGGGTTAAACCACGGTCTTCCAACCCCCGCCCCCCCCCGCACTGTGGACAATTTGGGAGGCTGCTTTGGGGGCGTCCTATGCATTGTGGGGTGTTTGGCAGCATCCCAGGTTTTGATGCCAGAAGGAACCCCAGGCGTAACAACCACAAATGTCCCCAGAGATCGCCCAGTGTCCCCTGGGAGTGGGGGGACAAATTGCCCCTGGTTGAGACCCTCTGGGTTTAACCTCTTTAACCAGAATGAATAACCGGATTTGCTCATTAGCATGTTTAAAAAATTAGCATGTTTCGCCTGGGAGAGTCAAGAGGTCCCTTTCGCTTACTGTAGAGATGGGAAAGTGAGGCCGGAGTCGGCTGGGGCCCCAGAGCAGAACTGGAACCAGACCGCATCCTGGTCTCTGGGAACAGGCTCTCCGGTGACACGTGGCAGCAGCAAACTGGACTCGGGGAGTGACTGCGACGGGTGGCGTGTGCCTCTCCGCCTCAGTCTCTTCACTCTGCTGATTTCCCAAAGGGCCCTCAGGGTCGGACTTTTCCCGCCGCCCTGATGGGTCTCGAACCCTCAACTCAGAGCTCGCCCCTCTCTCCTGCCGGTCACGGGAGCAGCGCTCAAGAAAGGGGCGGAGCGTGGCGGAGCGCGCGCGCGCGCTCTTGTGGGGATTGTAGTTCAGGCTCCGCCTCCGCCTCACGCTGACTCCGCCCCTGGAACTACGCTCCCGTCGTGCCCCGCGGCGCCAGGCGGTGAAGAGGCGGGGCAGGCGGGCCGGCTGCTAAGACTTGGCGAAGCGCAGCGCTTCCGCTCGTCTCGTCAGGTAAGCGCACGGCCCCGGGGTCTCGGGCTCTTGCGTCCCAGACTCCCGCGGAGGGCGAGCGGGAGCTGGGGCGGGGGTCGCGGCTGCGGTGGACGCCGGCCGCGCGGGGAGCTAGGGAGCAAACTGGGCCGGGCTCGGGCGGGCGAGGGGAGCGGCGCGTGTGCGTGTGCGCGTGCGCGTGCGCGTGGGGCTGCCGGGCCGCGGGACCCCGCTCTCCGCGCCATCGCCCTTCTGCGCGTGCGCGCGCCCCTGCCGTCCGTGGTGGAGACCCTGTGCCCCAGCTGTTTCCGGCGTGCCTTGCCCAGGGGTCATCGCGGCCAGCCCTCTACCTCGGGGCTGTCCACTGGACTGTCCACTTAGCAGCTTCCCGCCCACTTTGGGGGAAATGCCCCAATCTTTTTGTACGTCCTGAACTTTGATAATCTTTCCTGATACTACTTAAGGAAAGTGTGAGTTTTCAAGACCTTTTAAAATTGTGACCTCGGGTCTCTCCCACACCCCACATGCACGAGGTTCTCGAATTTTCATGCACGAAGGCCCACTTATAGGGTGGCCAGGTTTTGCAAATAAACACGCAGGTTGCCCCCTTAAATTGGAATTTAGTGTAAACAACACACACACATACATATTTTAGAATACGTATGTCCCAGTGATTGCATGGGACACAACAATTATGCTAAAAATTTATCTGATCATCTGGAATTCGAATTTAGCGAAGCGTCCTGCATGTTATCTGCGGACCACACTTTGTTGGGGAGCTTGTCAGAAATGCAGATTTTGGGGCCCTCCCCCTTCTATGGGGCCGAGTCCTGGAAACCGTATTTGAAACCAGCGCCCACCCGGACTGTGTGAGTGTTGGAGACTCCAGCCCTGGCTGTTCCTTCTGCCCAGGGCTCTCCACCCTCCCTCCAGGCCCAGCTCTGGGTCATCGCCTCTGAGGAGCCCTCCTGGAGTCTGCCCGTTGCAGGGCACTGGGCCCCAGAGCCGCCTGTGGATTTTGTCACTTTCTGCCCCAGGCAGCCATGCATGGCGGTGGCCATGGATCCCATTTCACAGTGGGGGAAGCTGAGGGTGGGGTTAGGACAGGTAATACCAGGTCTCAGGAAAACGTGGGCTGGGTGAGGGCTTCGGGCAGGGCTGGGACACACCCAGGGGTGAGATAAGGCCCCTTCCTCTGGTTGGGTGTCACCTTCAGAGCCTGACTCAGCTTGCTGAATAAGCCCCGTTGCCTCCTCGGACCCCAGACCCACAGCCCAGGAGTTCCAGGGCACCCAGTGAGGGGACTGGCTGTTAGGTGTCCTGACTCCCTGGTTCTGCAGACCCTCCAGGGCCTGCCCCACGCAGTTGATCCCTCCCTGAGCCTGGCAGCCGGTGCCCGCCGCAGAGGCTACAACCGTAAATGTAAACAGTTGTGAAAGGGGCTGCCCCCCCCATTGGAGCACAGGCACCTTTATGAGGTGCCCTCGCTGTAGGCAGAGGGAGGTGGATGCACCCAGGGAAGGGCCTGAGCTTGGCGGGAGCAGCAAAGAGCACAGCGGGGAGGGTGGCGCGCAGTGGGGTGCCCAGAGCTGGGGGTGGATGCGGGGCTTCAAGGACAAAAAGAGGACCAGGTCAGCCTCCGAGCGCGCGCATTTAGGTCCCCGCAGACGATGAAGCAAGTCGCTGGGTGGGTCACCCTCTGCGGACCCTGTTTCTCATTTGTAGAAGGGGCTCAGGACCCCCATGGTCCAGGGCTCAGAAGGCAGAGTCGGGGAGCTGCTGGCCACCTGGCCTCAGCGTCAGGTCCTGGCTCTGTCCTCCCAGCCACTTGGCCCCAGGCAAGTTCCTTGGCCTCTAGAAAGGGAACAGCCCCACAGTCTCTGTCCTGGGTCATGGGAAGGAGTCGGGGAGCCTGTTCACGGCAGTGTGAGGACGTGTGGTGGTTCCAGCGCCAGCAGTGGTCACGAGGTGCTGGGCCTCGTTTGGGGCCGGCTGCCCTGGTGACCACCACATGTCCCCCACCACCCGCAAGGAGCAGCAGCTTTCCTGAGATACGATTCACACACTGTGTGGTTCACCCACTTAAAGTGTATGTTTGAGTGTATTCACTATGTTGTGTGATCATCACGTCTGTCTAATTCCAGAACATTCCATCCCCCCAACAGGAACTCTGTCCCCATCAGCAGTCGTTCCCCATCCCCTCCACCAGCCCCTGACAGCCACGAAGCCACTCTCTGTGTCTGTGGATCGGCCTGTTCTGAACGTTTCCCGTCAATGGAATCACACCCTGTGTGTCCTTCTGTGTCTGGCTTCTCTCACTGAGCATCGTGTTCTCAGGGTCCAGCCATGTTGTAGCGAGTGTCGGGGCTTCACCCCTCTTCATGGCTGAGTGATACCCCTGTGTGTGGAGGGACCACGTTGTGTTTATCTGTCCATCTTTCTGTGGACATCTGGGTTGTGTCCACCTTTTGCTGCTGGAATCCTGCCGCTGCAGACATGCGTGTGCGGGTGCCTGCGTGGATGTGTGTTCCAGTTCTCCTGGACACACACCTAGGAGCGGATGGTGGCCTGCTGTATTTAGGCATGCTCCCTGGGAGCCAGCAGCCCGGCCAGCAGTGTCCCAATGGCAGCCCCCTGTATTTGTCATTTGTTTTATTTTGGTCAGACAGAGCTTGCATTCTTGGAGATACAAACGGGACTGTGTCTGTCTTGCCCAGGAGACAATTTTATCTTGCCCGGGAGACAATGGGAGCTTTTGTGGCCTGGGGCAGGCTGTGCAGGCCCTGGCATCCTGGGCACGGTGTGTGCCGGGAGCAGATTCAGAGCCAGTGCCCCGGACCCTCCTGAGGGCCCCGCCTGGCACGGGCGTCATGGGCGCCCGAGGGGCCCGTCCATGCTGGCTGCTTCTCAGAGCTGCCACCTGCGCCCCTGGTCCTGTGCGTTTGCCGAGCTCGTATCGTGAGCTTCGGACAGGCGGTGGTGGGCGAGGACCTACCGTGTCCTCTGGGGGGCCTGTGAGCTGGGGCGCATCACAGGAGCAAAAGCCTCGTCCGGTGGGAGAGGCGGAAGGGGCTGGCCCACTCCGAGACGCCGCCAGGGTGCAGGGCGCAGCAGGCATGGCACCGAGATCCTCTGGGGTCCCGCGAAGGTCATCTGTAGTGCATCTCTAACGTCATCCAAGGCAGCCCTGACCAGTAGGAATATAATGCGGGGCATGTATGTGAGATGAAGCGTTTAGAAGCCATGTTTTTGAAAAGTATGAAGAAACAGGTGAACTTAACGTTAGTAATACGTTTCTTTAACCTGAGACAGGCAGGGTATTCCCACTTCAGCACGTAGTCAACACGGTCGCTCCCCGGTATCCATGGGGAACTGGTTCCAGGACCCCCAAGGATAACAAAATCCGAGGATGCTCAAGGCCCTTATGTAAAACGGTGTAGTGCAGACGGTCCTCGGTATCCGTGGAACACAGAAAAAACTGAGACAGTTTATGTTCTTTCTTTTGTATTAAGTCTCTGAGGTCCGGTGTGCATTCTCCCAACGTGAGACATCTCAAAGCAAAAGGGGGAAAAAGACACCGTAACGAGGGCGGTTTAAACTCTGTGCAAAGCAAGCGTTAGTAGGCCGTGAGTGAGAGCACGACCGCTGATGCGTCTCGCTCGGTTGGACGAGCCTCCAGATTCGGCACGCTCCTGGGACCGACCCTTCGTCCGGCCCAGCAGGCTTCCCGCAGCTCAGGATGATGCCCTGCTCCGGTGTCTGTCCCCGCAGTCGGAGCCCTGCCGAGGATGGACCCCACCCCGGGCGACGTGGAGCCACACAGAGACGCGAAGGCTGGGAGCCCCGAGCGAGAGCCGGCGTGGCAGGCCCTCCCGATCCTGTCTGAGCAGCAGTCCGGCGCTGTGGAGCTGGTGCTGGCCTATGCCGCGCCGGTCCTGGACAAGCGCCAGACCTCACGCCTCCTCAAGGAGGTGTCAGCCGTCCACCCGCTGCCCGCACAGCCTCACCTCAAGAGGGTGCGACCCAGCCCCCGCCCCGGCTGCCCACACGCGCTGGAGATGCTGCTGTGCCTGGCGGGTCCGGCCGCGGGCATGCGATCGCTGGCCGAGCTCCTCCCGCCGCCGGCCGTGGACCCCCGTGGCCTGGGCCAGCCCTTCCTGGTGCCTGTGCCCGCGCGGCCGCCCCTGACCAGGGGCCAGTTTGAGGAGGCGCGCGCCCACTGGCCCACCACCTTCCACGAGGACCGGCAGGTTACCCGAGCCCTGGCCGGGCAGCTCTTCTCGGCGCAGGAGCGGGTGGCGATGCAGGGCCACATGGAGCGGGCCGTGTGGGCCGCGCAGCAGGCGGCCTCGCGGGGCCTGCGGGCCGTGGGGGCAGTGGTGGTGGAGCCGGCCTCGGGCCGCGTGCTGGCCACAGGCCATGACTGCAGCAGCGCGGCCGGACCCCTGCTGCACGCCACCATGGTGTGCATCGACCTGGTGGCCCGGGGCCAGGGCCGCGGCGCCTATGACCTTGCACCCCACCCCGCCTGCTCCTTTGCCCCAGCCGCCGCCCCCCCAGGCGTCCGCGCGGGCTCCGTGCACAAGCTGGATGAGGACGCCGATGGCCTGCCCTACGTGTGCACCGGCTACGACCTGTACGTCACCCGCGAGCCCTGCGCCATGTGCGCCATGGCCCTGGTCCACTCCCGCGTGCGGCGCGTCTTCTACGGGGCGCCCTCGCCCGACGGCGCACTGGGCACCCGCTTCCGCCTCCATGCCCAGCCGGACCTCAACCACCGCTTCCAGGCCTTCTGTGGCGTGCTGGAGGCCCAGTGCCGCCGGCTGGACCCCGACGCATAGGCCCGGCCCGGCCCGGACCTTCCTCAGCCTCCCTCATGTTGCCAGGGGCTGCCGGCCCGTCTCGGCTTGGGGACACTCGCGCTGTTGCTGCCGGCGCGTGGGGTGCATGCCTGTCTGGGTGAGCTCTTCTCCGGGCTTGGGCGTAGCAGGGCTTCAGCCAGGCCGAGTAGCCGGGCAGCTTCAGACCTGGGCCTCTGGGGCCACCAGGATTGTGTCTCCTTTTCTCAGGTGTCAGGAAACAAATCTGACGTGTGAAAATAAACAACTGAAAACCAGGTCGGTGTCTGGGACTTCCCTGGCGGTCCAGTAGTTAGGGCTCTGTGCTTCCAGTGCAGGGGGCACAGGTTCGATAAGATCCCACGTATCAAGCGGTGCGGCCAAGAGAAAAAAAAACCAGGTTGTTGTATGTTGACAGAGGAGCGAGGGTCCCTGGATCGGGGTGGCTGCTTCCGCCGACACCTGGGCTTGTACTGGAGGGGGCACGGGCTGTGAGCTTCTGAGCCACGTGTGGGCAGAGCGGGGCCCCCGGAGTCTGGAAGGCTGTGGCTGGACTCTGGGGAGGAGCCCGCCCAGCCTGGACTCAGCTGACCACATCAATTTCCCGTCCTTCGCAGGTGCCCACGGGGTCCCCAGAGGGGCCCTTGGGCTCTTCCAAGGCGGGTTAGCACTAGGACCCATGTGCGAGGGGCTCGGAGCAGCCCGTTTGTCCATCCAGCAGATACACGTTGACTGACCACACAGTGCCACAGGGCCCTGAGACATCCGTGCCCTGAGCCCCCGCTCCAGCCCCCAGCCCGGGGATGCTCCCAGCCCGTGGGGACAGGGCAGGGGGGCTCGGCCAGAGCCGGAGCAGTTGGCAGACAGTGGGGCCTGCAGGCAGGAGGGCAGGGCCAGGCCGGGCTGAGGGTCCTGGTGGGGCTCTCACTGAGCAGGGGGCCGGGGGGTGGACCCAGGGAACTCTTGGTCACTGGATCCTTCCCACCTGGACCACCTCCAGGCAGGGCTCCCCCACCCACTCTGGTGCCAGGCACAGGGGGCAGTGCAGGGCCAGCTGTACTGTGACGGCCAGGTGGGCGCTAGGCGTGGCCACATTGCCTGGCCCGTTTCCTGAAGATGGCACCATCTGCCCACAGGGCCCTCGTGGAACAGGTGAATTCAGCTCAGTTACACGCCTCGGTGGTGTCTCCTGTGAGGGGCTGCTCTGTGACATGGGCTCCTGGGCTCCTTCTGGGCAGGGCCGCTGGGTGCCGGGTCTGTCCCCTGGCGTTTTACTTGGATTGCAGTGGGGTCCTTGGCCTTGCAAGACTCACAAGGGCAAAACCGCAGACCAGAGAGGTTGTGTGGTTTGCCTGAGGTCACACAGCAATGAGCATGGACCCATTTATCGGTGATTCAGAGATTCTTTGTGGCCACAGGAGGTGCTCAGAGCCATCCGTGGATAAAGGGGAAGGTAGGGGGGTGGGGGAGATGAGGCAGGAGGGCAGTGGGGGTGGGTTGCCGGGATCCTCTGGCCTGATGCCTCCCCTTGCATAAGTGCCAGGCTGCCTGGGGGGCTCTGAGGTGAGGTGGTGACTGGGATCGCATGTTCAGGGCTGGGCCAGCCTTTGGGCCAAGAGCCCAGATACCCCTGTGGACAGTTTGGTGGTTAGGACGGTGCCCGCGGTAGCCCTCTGGGTCTGCAGCTAGCGTTGGGGTCACCCAGCAGACATGGGGACCCCCTGACTGTGACTGTCTCCCCTCCAGGTGGCTGCAGGCTTCTGCCCCTGCCCTGTCTTCACAGCGGAAATGTCAGGTGAGTCCTGGCCGCGCCGCACAGCGAGGGTTCCGGCTTCTCCATCTCTCTGGGAAGCGCTCGGGCGCTGGACGCTGTGCTGCGGGCAGGATCACGTCCCTATTGAGGCCCGTGCAGTGCCTGCCATGGCAGCACGTGCGCTAAAATGGAGCCATACAGAGATGAGCACGGCCCCTGTGCCGGGGGACACGCGAGACCAGAAAAGTTTCGTGTTGAAAACCATGAAGTCTGGACCCCGGGACCCTGGAACAGGAAGGACCCTATTGCAGATGTAACTTAATTTGAGGTCCCAATGGAATAGGGTGGCCCTGATGTCTCATGGCAGACGTCCTAAGAAGGAGGAAATGTGGGCACAGACACACAGAAGCCAGGGAAGATGGGGGCGGACACTGGAGGGACGGGTCCACAAGCGCAGGACGCCTGGAGCCCCCAGAAGCTGGAAAGGGCAGGAAGGACCCTCCCCTGGAGCGTGTGGAGGGAGCGTGGCCCTGTCACACCTGGATCTCAGTCATCTGGTGTCCAGAATGGAGATGGATAAATCTCTCTTGTGTTAAGCCCCCCAGTCTGTGGTCATTTTGTTACAGCCGCCCCGGGAAGTTCATATGTCCCGAGTGCCAGAACCTTCCCTGGAGTCAAAGGTGTGAATGGCACGTGGGCCCTGTCATGGAGTCTGTGTGTGTTCCTGTGACTTCTGAGAAATCACCACAAACTCAGTGATTTAAAATAAAATTTGTGCTCTGACAGTCCAGAGGTCAGGAGTCCGACTGGGGTCTCACGGGGCTGAATCCAGGTGTGGGCAGGGCTGGTCCTGCCGGAGGCTCCAGGGGAGCAGTGGTTCCCGCCTTTTCCAGCTTCTAGAGGTGCCGCATCCCTGGCTCGCAGCCCCTCCTGCATCCTCACAGCCAGCAGTGCAGCATCTCCCATCTCTCTCTGCATCTGCTCCTCCCGCCTCCCTCTTATAAGGACCCTGTGATGACGCTGGGCCCCTCGGGGAATCCAGGGTCCTCCCCATCCCAGGGGCCTTAACTTAGTCCCACCTGCAAAGTCCCCTCTGCCCCGTGAGGTGACATGTCCACAGGTCCTGGGACCAGATGGGCGCATCTTTGGGGCCGCTACAAGCTGATTGCAGTGTGGGTTTTGTTCTGGCCCCTGTGTCCCTGCAGAAAAGGAGAACAACTTCCCCCCGCTGCCCAAGTTCATCCCCCTGAAGCCCTGCTTCTACCAGAACTTCTCTGATGAGATCCCTATCGAGCACCAGGTCCTGGTGAAGAGGATCTACCGCCTGTGGCTGTGTGAGTGGACAGGGCAGGAATGGGGGGCCACCTGCACCACCCAGGGACCCAAGCCTGGGACAGGGGCAGGCTAGGAGGCCGCCCTGCACCCGGGCGGTGAGAGCCTGAGGGTTTGGTGCTAAAGCTCCTTTCTGCTGAGCTCGTGTCCGGTGTGGATGGAGCAGGTGGCGGGGCTGGGCCCTCTGGACCCTTCTCTGGCCTCGGGGTCCCTGCACTCATGGGAGCTGCCGTCCAGGGGTGGGGGGGTGTCCCGGCTCAGCTCCTCTCTCCCACTTCGCCCCTCCCCACAGTCTACTGCGCCACCCTGGGCGTCAACCTCATCGCCTGCCTGGCCTGGTGGATCGCCGGCGGCTCGGGAGCCAACTTCGGTCTGGCCCTGGTCTGGCTGCTGCTCTTCTCCCCCTGCGGCTACGTGTGCTGGTTCCGGCCCGCATACAAGGCCTTCCGGTGAGTGGGGCGGGCGGCCTGCACCCTCCAGGGGCCCTCGGGGAGTGTCTGGTGCTGACAGCCCCAAACTGAGGGGAACAGGCTACCTCACCGTGTGCGCTCCCCTCCGTGCCCAGCCCCGCGTGGGCTGCATCCTGGTCTGCATCTGCCGCCGGGCCCAGGCGTGAGCTCCACCCCCTCCTCTTGTCCAGTTTGGATGGCACTTTATATCGGGTCTGCAGGCAACGGCCCACGGGCCAAAACCAGCTGCTGCCTGTTTTGTTCACTTCTAATAATTTTATTGAGATAATATTTTTACATATTATCCAGCTCACCTGCTTAACCGTTCAGTGTTTCTAGTATCTTCACAAGGTTGCACAACCACCACTGTCTAAAACCCCAAAGAGAAACCTCGTGCCCATTAGCATCCCCCCATCCCGCTCCCCAGCCCCCGACAACCATGAACCTGCTCTCTGTGTCTGTGGATCTGCCTGTTCTAGACGTTTCCTGTCTGTGGAATCACACACTGCATGTCCTTCTGTGTCTGGCTTCTCTCACTGAGCATCGTGTTCTCAGGGTCCATCCACGCTATAGTGAGTGTCGGGGCTTCACCCCTTTTCGTGGCTGAGTGGTGCCCCCGTGTGTGGAGGGACAGCAGGTTTTGTTTTGTTTTGTTTTGTTTAATAATATCGTGGGGTTTTTTTTTGGCTGTGTTGGGTCTTCGTTGCTGTGCTCAGGCTTTCCTTAGTTACAGAGAGCAGGGGCTACTCTTCGTTGGGGTGTGCGGGCTTCTTATTGCGGTGGCTTCTCTTGTTGACGAGCACGGGCTCTAGGCGCACGGGCTTCAGTAGTTGCCGCACAAGGGCTCAGTAGTTGTGGCTCAGAGGCTCCAGAGCACAGGCTCAGTAGTTGTGGCGCGTGGGCTTAGCTGCTCCGCGGCATGTGGGATCTTCCTGGATCGGGGCTCAAACCCGCGTCCCCTGCATTGGCAGGCGGATTCTTAACCACTGCGCCACCAGGGAAGTCCCCCCACAGCTGTTTATCCATCATCCGTTGATGGGCGTTTGAGTTGTTGCCACCTTTTGGGTGCTGTGAATCTTGCTCTGTGAGTTCAACCCCAGCCAGCCCCCTGCTACTCAGGTGTGTGCCATGTTTGCCCCTGGAAGGTCCCTGAATCCAAGACTCAGTGGGAGTCATACAGGGCCCCTGGTGCCCTCTTGGGGGCGAGAATCAGAAACCTGCTCACATGTGCTGAAGCAAAAGGGGCCTGTTGCTTGAGGCCCCAGGCTGGCTGGTGTGACCGTGCGCGGGAACGGGGACCCCCGAGGGCTTCGGGGACTGCCTGGGAGCAGCCCTGAGCTACGCGAGCATCCCTGCCTCCCCCGCCCTTCCTCTGCTTTGGGTCCCCCGGCGCCTGCCCTCCTTTCATGAGCCGGAAGCGGCCTGGGTGAGCCCCGTGCAGCCTCCCTTGTCCGGGGCAGCAGGCATGGGTCCAGCATGCAGAGCACCTCAAATCCACGATGAACCTCCCTTGGGCCACGCGGGTGCGGGCATGTCCTTAGGACGCAGGAGGCTCTTAAACTTCCCAGGAGGAGTGTGTCTGGGTGACGTCCTCTGGGAAGGGCAGTGCTGGGCCCCTCCTGACGGGAACTGCAGGGGAGGGGCCGTGCCACTCCTGCAGCCTCTGCCTCTTCCTTCTCGGCCTCAGTAATGGCTGTTTTCCTTTCCTCCAGATCTGACAGCTCCTTCAATTTCATGGCGTTTTTCTTCATCTTCGGAGCTCAGTTCGTCCTGACCGTCATCCAGGCTATTGGCTTCTCGGGATGGGGCGCATGGTGAGCAGGGCCCCCGAGAGCCCGCAACGAGCGGGGTCAGCTCTGGGACCACGAGTCACTTGCTCGTACCGTTAGTGCAGGCTGAGCTCTGTGACGAGGACCCCAAAACTCCGACAGCTGACACAGGGCTGACGTTTGCTCCTTGCTCTCGTCAACCCTCCAGGGAGCTGCCGGCTCCGGGGGCCGGGTGTGGCAGATCCGCCCACCTTCTGCTGCCTCATGCGTGGTCACCCGGCCCCAGGAGGATCTGGGAAGCGTGGTCCATGGTGTGTCTGCGGGGTGGGAGAGCAGCTCGAGGGCCTGCCCTGAGCGGCCACCTGTGCCTAGGCCTACCATCTAGGGGGTGAGCCGTTTTCCATTTGTTTGCTTTTGGGGTATCATACGACGTTTCTGTGGCTACTGTAACAAATTACTCCAGATTTAGTGACCTGAAATGAAAGAAACTTATGTCACATTCTGGAGGTCAGAACTCACTTTAACCTGTGAGTGGGCAGGGCTGGTCCTTCCGGACGCTCCAGGGCAGCATCTGTTTCCGCCTTTTCCAGCTTCTAGAGGCGCCGCCTCCCTGGCTCCCGGCCCCTCCTCCATCCTCACAGCCAGCAGCGCAGCATCTCCCGTCTCTCTCTGCCTCTGACCCTCCCGCCTCCCTCTTATAGGGACCCTGGGATGACCCTAGGCCCCCCGGGGAATCCAGGGTCATCCCTGTCTCAGGGGCTTTAACTTAATCCCACCTGGAAAGTCCCTTTTGCCACCTAAGGTGCCACATCCGCGGGGCCCTGGAGAAGGACGTGGCAGTGTCGGGGCAGCGGGTCCATCTGCGGCAGGCAGTGCCCAGAGGCGGCACTGGGCGGTTGCTCTTCCTGCCTCATGTGCCGCCTGGCGTGTCCCCGCATCTCTTGGTAGAATATCTCGGCGTGTCGGGACCTTGCCCGTGTGAGTGGCGGGGAGTCTTCTGGGTCACGCCCTCTGGTGGATCTTCTGGCTCCTGGGTGGGGGGCGCCTGTTGCCATTGCCTTCTAGGTGTCCGTCCCCGTCACTCTGCCGTGTCCGCGGGGATGGCCGCCACGTGCCCTTGGCAGTGGTGAGCTGCGCGCGCTCTTTTTCTTGAGGCCCCGCTGAGGTTGCACGGCCTCTCGGTGTCCGTTTGCTGCCGGGCCTTCACCCCTCCCCAGGATGGAGCCTGTCACCCAGGGTCATCTCCAGGGTGCGTCTCTCCGGGTTCCTGACATTGCTCCCTCCCCGCATGGTGAGCAGACCCTGAATGCTGGGCCTCCTCTCAGCCGATGCCTTCCCAGATGCGGGTGTGGGGTCCTCAGGACCACCCCAAGTGCAGGGATTCACTGGGTGACCCCCAGGCACGGCCGAGACCCCAGATCCAGCGGGAGAGTAGGTGCCCGGGTGGACTCCACGTTTGCATAGGCGGTGTTGGGACGGGGAGCCCCCGAGGTCTGGTTCCAGACGTGGCCTCACACTGGCACCCAGCCGCCTTCTGCCTGGCCCCCCATCGCCGTGGTTTCTGCGCGGACGGGCAGGGCGCACACCTTCATTGGGGCCCAGCCTGCAGAAAGGGAACATCGGAGCCGACCTTCCCACCTCCCATGGGGGCCTCCCCAGCTGGTGACCTCACCTCGCGCAGGGGCTGCCCCGAGATGTTGCCCTTGTCTGGGAAGTCGTGGGGAGGGGGAGGGGGGTAGTAATAACAACGGTGACAGTGCTCCTGGGTGTGCAGGGAGTCTTGGGCACCTCCCAAGGGCTGGCTCATTTGCTCCCCTTGAAGGGGTCTCCTGACTTCCTAGTCTGCAGACAGGGGGACAGGCATGGATGGGGGCAAGGGTTAGGGTCAGGGTTAGGCTCCGTACCTGGTACCCAAGGCCCTCCCCTTCCTGCCGGTATGGGCAGCTGTCCTGGCTCTGGTCCCGTACGGGGACCCCCGGGCTCCACAGATGTGGGGGAGTAGATGGCGCCTGGCCCGGGGGCCGCCTCAGGGCTCAGTGCTGGGGCTGGGGCCGAGGAGCTGCAGCTCTGCCTGTCTGCATTCACCCTGACGGGCCAGCCTGGGCTTCCCCCGCCTGGGGTCTGCCCCGCTGCTGAGCCTCCCCGCCCGGGGTCTGCCCATTCCTGGGGTCTCCTCCTGGCTGGCTGGGGTCTCCCTGTTCCCGGGGTCTCACCCTCCTGCCCAGGTGGCCACAGTCCCGCAGGTCACCT
Organism: Neophocaena asiaeorientalis asiaeorientalis; assembly: GCF_003031525.2. NCBI lineage: Eukaryota > Metazoa > Chordata > Mammalia > Artiodactyla > Phocoenidae > Neophocaena > Neophocaena asiaeorientalis. The sequence continues at coordinate 950,336 of NW_020172691.1, forward strand.
CCAGGGAGCGAGTGGACCACTCAGGGGTCAGCGTGTGGAGCCTCGGGGATGCCTTCCGGGGGCATCGGCTCCCAGCCAGTCCCGGGCCCGCAGGTCTGTCCCTCCCTGCTCACCCCAGACGCTTCTCTGTGAGTCCGTGCAGGAGGCGGACTTTTAAAACCTCTGAGACGTCTTATACATAAAAGGCCGCGATGCTGCTTTGCGCCAGGAAACCAACAGTGACCCCAGCACCTCAGGTGCTCAGACGTGTCCTTCCTACCCTCTCGTGACCTCACGTGGGGCTCCTTAGAGATTCACGGACCCGGGGCAGAGCCCGCCGCCCACCACTCAGCCAACTCCCCGCCCACATCTGACGTCCTCGCCTCGACCACACATGGCGGGTGCAGTGCTCTTACCCACCTGCAGGTGTCACAGGTTTCCGCAGTGTTTCCGTGACAGGTCTTTCCCCTCGGGGAGCCCTGTGGGTTGTTAACGTTTGGCCTTTGCGGTTGGTTCACATCAGACTCCAGGTGAGGTGTGAACGCCTCTCTGATCTGGGAGCTCGACGGTCTGTAGTCTCCATGGTAGGGGCTTTATCTAGGTGCCTTCACAGCCAGAAAGGCAACCTCTTAAGCGCATGATTCAGTGGTTTTCAGTGTATTTACAAGGATAGAGGTTCATCACCTCTATCCAATTCCAGAACATTCCATCACCCCAAAAAGAAGCCCGTCCCCATCATCAGTCACCCACACCCCCTCCCCAGCCCCTGACAACCACGCATCCCCTCTCTGTGTCTGTGGACTTGCCTATACTGAACGTTTCCCATCAGTGGAATCACACTCTGTGTGTCCTTCTGTGTCTTGCTTCTCTCACTGAGCGTCGTGTTCTCAGGGTCCGTCCACGTGGTAGCGAGTGTCGGGGCTTCACCCCTTTTCGTGGCTGAGTGATGCTCCCGTGTGTGGAGGGACACGGTATGTGTGTCCATTCACGGACACATGGTGGACGTTCGGGTTGTGTGTGCCTGTCTGTTATTGCTAGTCGTTCTGCTGTGCGGTTTCTACAGGTATCTGTGTGAATGTGTGTTCTCATTCCTCTTCCACCTGGTGGTGGAATTGCTGGGCAACACAGTAACTGTTTAGCTGTCTGAGGAGCTGCCAGGCCCTCCCATAGCCTTTGCAGGCTGCACCCCTGTGCTGTCCTTTTGCACCTTCTGTCCCCATATCCCTGGCTCTGTCCCCTCGAGCTCCTGGCCGAGTGGCCTTGGGGGGGCACCTGGCCTGGCACCCTCGTGTCCCTGCCGCCTTGTCTCCAGGCCTGTCATCCTCCCTGCCCTCCCCCCACTGCCGCTTGCCTTGGCTGACCCACCTGGTGGGTGCAGCAGGCTCTGCACATCTGTCCGTAGCTGGTCGAGGCCGGTTTATCACCCACTGTCCTGAGTGGGTCACCCTGGGCTGTTGGTGATACTGCTCTCTGGAAGCTCCGGCTGCTGGTCCCTCTGGGAGTCTGGGCCATGGAGCAGGTCCGCATCCTACAGCCCCACCCTCCCCAGTGGCCAGGATCCATGGCCCCAGATCCGATGCGAGATCATTGGTCCCCAGAGGGGCCCCTCCCCCAGCAGAGCCAGCCCTTCCTCCCCTCCTGGGAGCCCACAGGACAGCATCCAGCCCCCCACTGGCCCAGCCCCATCTGCCTGTCTACCTACCTGAGTCCCGCAGCCACCCGGCTGTGCTCATACCCCTCAAAGTGCAAAGCAGCGTGTTCTGCTGTCCTTGTTTGTACACAAGGACGTCTCTCCTGGTTTCACAGAGGGGCGAGGCCTGTTTGTGTGTGCCTGCAGCGGGTTGCATACATCTTATAAACTCTCTCAGGATGGATACATAGTAGATGAGCTACACCAGTTCCCTGTGGGCTGGGGAGGGGGTCGGCAGGAGAGAGACTGTCTATTGTGTGTGTTTTTTTAATTTCCTGAATCTTGAACAGTGCGGTGTCATTACTTGCTAAGAAGAAACATTGTCAAAAACACCCTATTTCCTGCCTCTCCCTCCCAGAGACCAGATGGGTGTTCTTCCGCATGTGGACTAGGGACGTACCCAGAGACCACCAGCTTTTCTCTTGTTTTGCTGTCTCCTTAGCAAACTGACGTTCCAGTCATTCCCAGCCAGTGGGCGTTTACAGGTTACCCTCAGCTTTTCTTCTTACAAACAATGGCCGTGGCATAAATTTTTACAAGTGAAATAGCTGGGGGAAAAGGAATGAGCGCTGGGGCTTCCCTGGTGGCGCAGTGGTTGAGAGTCCGCCTGCCGATGCAGGGGACACAGGTTCGTGCCCCGGTCCGGGAAGATCCCACATGCTGCCGGGCGGCTGGGCCCGTGAGCCATGGCCGCTGAGCCTGTGCGTCTGGAGCCTGTGCTCCACGACGGGAGAGGCCACAACAGTGAGAGGCCCGCGTACCGCAAAAAAAAAAAGAAAAAGGAATGAGCACTTAAGTCTTGTTGTAGGTCACACCCCATTGCCCTCCAGGAAGGGTGCACCCCACACTGACAAAGTAGTGTCTGTTTCTCCATTCCCTCACCATGTTTGGCGGGACGATGGTGTGAGAACGAGACTTTTTCTATCTTGCACATCTTTGTTGGTGGGTTCGAGCATCGCTTCCTAAGATTGTTGCTCCTTGTGAATTGCCCATTTTCTCTGCCGGTCATTTACCTTTTTCTTGTTGATTTATTGGAGCTCTTTACATATGAGGGATGGTGGGCCCTTGTCTGACGGTCATGCCGGCTCCCACACGCTCTCTCGCCCCTTGCAGTGGTTGGCTGGCCGCTATTGGGTTCTTCCAGACCAGTGTTGGGGCCGCCGTGGTCATGCTGCTTCCGGCCATCATGTTCTCCATGTCGGCCGCCATGATGGCCATCACGATCATGAAGGTAACTCCTCTGGGTCCCGAGACATCCCACTTCCTCTCTCGCATCCTGTGTCCTGACCTCCCAGCCCCGGGGGCTCGTCTTACCCTGTTTTGGGAGCAGGAGACTGAGCATTGGGAAGTGAAGTGAGCCCTGTCAGCAGGGCACACCCTCTGTGGTCCGGACCCTCGACTGCTCAGGCCAGGGCCCTGCCGACCTGCCCACATGGCCTTCCAGGGAGGAGGGACTTGGGGAGACAGTGCCCTGTGGCCGATGGTGACCACTGCCTGCCAGAGCCCCTAGCACGCGTGTCCCAGAGGGTGGTCCACACTGCCAGTTCAGCCACCACCGGCCACTAATCGCTGTTTACGGTCAAATCCAAATTGAGTAAAGTTAACTAAAACTAAAAATTCCTTGCGTCCATCGCACCCACCTCCTCCCGAGCGCTCAGGCTGTGAGGGTCTGGCGCCGACCAGCTCCACCATCACGGGCTCTCCTTGGACAGCCCCACTCCAGGCGTTTGGAGGCTTCCAGTGGGAACGTGAGCCCTATAGTCTGGGGGCATCGGCTGCACGAGGGTTGTCCTGGGGCCATGTGGAAACTGACGGGTGATGAGGCTGATGGTGTGTCCACCTGGCCTTCCCGGTGGTGACCCTCTCGGCCGTGCCCCTCCTGTGCGCCCAGTTCCGCTGCTCAGGGAAGCCAGCCCTACCCACAACTTTTTTTTTTCTTTTTTTTTTCCCCATGCTGTGGGGCTTGTGGGATCTTAGCTCCCTGACCGGGGATCGAACCTGCACCCTTGGCAGTGAAAATGCAGAGTCCTGAGCACTGGACCGCTGGGGAAGTCCCTGAAAGCTGGGTTTTGAGTCCCTTCCAGCCTCTGTGCCGTGGGATCTCAACTGTTTTGTCAGGTTTTGAGGCCTGCACTGTTCCGGAGCTCTGGGTCATCTGGAAGGACAGAGGGGTGCCTGCTCCTCCGTGTTTGCCCCTGAAGTCCCCTGGCTCTATGGATGACCCGAAGGGGGCAGGAGGAACCAGCAGAAAGCAGACCCCGGGAAGCTTGGGGAGATGCTGGGACGAAGGCCGTGCAGGGACAGCTGCGGTTCCACCAGGAACGTCTCAGCAGCAGACGGGAGGGGTTCCGAGCTGAGCGAGTCCTCCAGAGCAGAGCTGCCCCATCGGGGTCCCCAGCACTGCCCCGGTTTGGGGGTTCGCCGGGAGGCCATTGCACAGGAGAAAGATAAAGGACAAAAGCGTCAGCTTCACTGCTCAGTAGCCTCAAGTTAAAACAAATGCCATCTTCTCAGTTAGTGGATTTGCTGGGACTTCCAGAAATAGCCCAGCCCCGTGTCCGAGCGGCCCAGCCTTCCTGCATGGTGGGGAGGAGGCAGTGGTCCGTCCCCAGAGGTCTCTGCTGAGGAAGTCATTGCAGAGATGCGCTTGGCAACACGGGGGCCCAGGGCCTGATGTGCCCCGGGGGTTGAGTCACCGGGTGGTCGCCAGGCTGCAGACCTGTCCTGGACGAGCCCCTTTCTGCTGGGGCGGCGGAGACCCTCGGACGGGCAGGCAGTGGTCACAGCGCAGGCGTGCCCTTCAGAGCCCCCCACCCCCACCCCGTCTCAGCTTCTGCGCTTTTCCTAAAGTTCCTGCAGTTTGTCATCTGTTTAAGAAAAGCCCCGCCTCAAACCCAAGTGGGTCTCTCCACCGTCCTTTCTTCCACCCCCCGCAGGTGCACAGCATCTACCGCGGGGCTGGCGGGAGCTTCCAGAAGGCGCAGACAGAGTGGAGCACAGGCGCCTGGCGGAATCCACCGTCCCGGGAGGCCCAGTACAACAACTTCTCGGGGAACAGCCTGCCTGAGTACCCCACCGTGCCCAGCTACCCGGCCAGCGGCAGCCAGTGGCCTTAGGGGGAGTCCGGCGGCCCCGCTGCCCGCCCTCCACCGGCCCACCTGCCCCTCGCCATCCACTCCCACTGCCCTGGGTTTGGTGAGGCCCCACCGCCAGCCGGGACGGCAGACCCGGGGGCTCTCGGGGACCCACCCCCGCATTCACCTCACTCCTGAGAGCAGGGCTCCCTGCGAGCTCTGCCCAGAAGCTGTCCGGCCGCCGCTGTCCAGCAGAAGGCCACCCCCTGTGGTCCTGAATGCGTTTAGTCCCCGTGACGTCCACTGTGCTGCAGCCACACTCTCTCCCCTCGGGGTCTCGGGGGGCTGACCCGGGCCTTGCAGGTCAGAGGTGGGCCGGCTGCCCCCTTTCCAGAGCTGCTGACGCGGAGAAGGGCCCCGGCCTTGTGTCCACCCTTCCCGGCCTCCATCCGGCCTCCATCTCGGCCCAGCTTCCAGTAAGAGGGAAAGAGGGAGGCCTTCCCAGCACCAGGTTCCGGTCCCTGATGGGAGACGGAGGGGCTTGACGGTAGCCGGATCCTCCATGCGTTTGCCCTCTTGTGGACTTGCCGCCTCAGTGCCATGATCTGAGCTTCACCCCGTCTGGCTGGCTGTCCATCTGTCCATTGGCAGCTTACCTCCAGTCCCCCTGCCCGTGGCCACGCTCATTCCGAGACGCTCTCATCTCCCCCGGAGGGGTCTTAGAGCTGGGACCCTCAGGCAGGACCTCGTCAGATCTGACACCTGGGACCAACTCGCTCTGCGGGGAAGGGGAGCCGCCGGTCTGTCCCCGATGGAAGCGGACGGGAAACCAGACGCATCTCCGCAGAGCGCTCGCGCCAGGCCGAGCGCTGGGCCCGAGGCTCGTGGGCTGCCGTCCACGCAGCCCTCCGGGGGGCCGCGGGACCAGGAGTTGGAGTCCCTGAGGGGACAGAGGAGAGTGACAAGTCTGTGCCTTATTAGGAATCTGAACCCGCTCCTTCGCTCTGCCCTCCGGTCCTTCCAGCTCCTTCCCAGACAAGCAGCCTGCACCTGTGTGAGTGGATGGGCCCCCGTCCAGGCTCCCGGGCGCCCCGGACGCTGCCCCTCGGCTCCTAGCCGCCCAGCCCTCGGGGCAGGACGCCCTTCCTGTCGCACCAGCTGGCCCGCCCCCCACGCCTCTGCCTGCTTGCTTGGCTACTCGTGCTGACCACCCCGCGGTGCCCGAAGGTGGCTGCGAGAAAGCGCCTGGGTCTGGGACCCTAATGGGCCCCTGAGATGGCGTCCTCAAGGCCGCCTCCCGTGACGGAGGCGTGCGCCACTCTCCCCGTGGGGCCGAGTCTCGCGTGAGCGGGGCGCCACCAGTGACGGGCGATGAGCAGGCGTCAGCCAGCCCGGGATCGCCCACAGCACCCACCCCCACCCCGTTCCTCGCTGTGTGCGTTGTGGTTTTTGTTACGTGAGAATATCCAGGAAATAAAGACATCCTTTCTGCATCAGAGGAGCCTCCGTGGGGGCTGTTTTTGGCGCCATGTGGTATCACCTCCGGGGCCTTCCTCCCCTGGATCCCAGCGCCCACGGCCTCAGGTGGGATAAACCAGGACCAGGCTGTGCACTGGGCGGAGTGCCGTCCACGCTGCCGGCCGCCCCTGCCCGCTACCCTGCCCCACCTACCGCGGAACCTCACCCGCAAGCCATGTCCCTTCGTGTTCTTGCTTTCTGTCACATTTTCTTCATGCTCAACCGCTTTCATCTGAAAAAGAAAATTTGCAGGAAGTAAGACACCAGCGCCACTTGCCGTGAAGGAGACACGAGGGCTGAAGTGGCTGAGATAGGAGCGGTGTGGGTCTGCAGAGGCCCCAGCCCGGCTCACGGGGGGCCCTGGTGGTGGAGTGGACACAGGAGAGCGGCGGCGGGTCTGTTACCTCACGGACACGCGGGGAAGGAAACGAAGTCAGCAGAGAGGAGGCAGACGGAACCCAGAGCAAGTGGCGTGGGTTTCCTTGCGTCCCCCCAAGTTCACGTGAAGTCCTGACCCAGCACCTCAGAGTGGGACCTGTGTGGGAACGGGGTCTTTGCGGGAATAGTTAGTTAAGGGGAGGTCACACAGAAGCAGGTGGTCCTAACGCAGTAGGACTGGTGTCCTTAAGAGGGGGCCGTTTGGACACACACGGGGAGGGGCCATGTGAAGGCAGAGGCAGAGATGGGGTGAGGCCGCTCTGAGCTTCTGGGGAACCCCGGAAGCCAGGGGAGAGTGGGGGCGGAGGAAGGCAGGTGGTCCCTGGGCAGGAGCCAGCCTGGGACCCCGGATCTCGGGCTCTGCCCTGCCGAGCTGAGGGGATACACGTGTGTGAGCCGCGCTGTCTGCGGTGCTGGGTCGCGGGCGGTGTAGGGCTCACCTGTCGGTGTGGGGGACGTGGGTCTGGGGAAGGGCATCTGCGTCCTTGGCTCAGAGGTGACGGGGACACAGGACAGGGTGGAGGTGAGGGGACCAAGGCCAGGTCGAGAAGGGGACCGTCTGCTGGGGTGGCCGTGATGGGACCACTGACCTGGGACCTAAACGAAGGATTTATCCCTCCCGGTTCTGGATCCAGGTGTGGCCGGACCGCACTCCCTCCAGACTCCAGGGGAGGGTCCTTCCTGCTTCTCCGACCCTCAGGGCGCTCCAGGCTCTGCCTCTGTCCTCACAGCCTTCTCTTCTGTCTCTTACGAGGAAACCATCCTTGGATTTGGGGCCCACCCCACATCCGGCATGATCTCAGCTGGATCCTTACCTTTAATACATCTGAAAAGACCCTGTTTCCAAGTAAGGTCACAGGTTCCGGGCCACCGCTCAGCCCATCCAGGGAAAGAGAACCGAGGCTGCACCGAGGGGCTTGGCTTTGGGGATGGGTCCCTGGGATGGACGAGAGCATCATTCACGGGGGAAGGGGTGCAGGTGAGGGTGGGGGCACGGCACCTGCAGATGCCCGTGGGAGCCTTCCTGCAGGGGAGGCTGGGCTGAGGGCATCCTCAGTGGGATCCGAGGGGAGGGGCTGACCTTGGTCAGGAGCAGCGACAGGTCACCTCTGGTGACAGGAGGCCGGCGGACCAGGCAGGTCCTGCAAATTGTGAGTAGTTGATAGCTGACAGCTTCTCACCAGCTGTCCTCCAGCTCGGGGTCCCCTGGGCACTGTGAGCACTGGGGTTGGAGCATCTTCTGAGGACCGTCTGGGGTGCTGCGGGGTGTGGAGCAGCCTTGCTGGCCCCACCCCCTTGATGCCAGTAGCCCCCCAGTCGTGATGACCACAGACGTCCCCAGACATGGCCCCATGTCCCCTGGGGGCAGGACCACCCGGGTGAGATCCCTGCTTTAGCTGCAAGATTTGACCTGGCAAATCTGTTCTCAGTGGAAGTCAAGAGCAGCAACTGAACTAGAAAACATGATGAAGGTTTTTTGTTTGTTTTTTTAATCTGATTGAGGAATCAGTTACCCTCAGTTTCATCCCAAGGCATCGATGCTGATGGAAGTCACTTCCAGGAGTAAGAACATGAAACAAAAAAAAACAGAAAGTTTTTAGAAGGGGACTTGCCTGGGCGTCCAGTGGTTGAGACTCCACGCTCCCGATGCAGGGGGCCCAGGTTTGATCCCTGGTCAGGGAACCAGATCCCACATGCTGCACGGAGTGGCCAAAAAAAAAGGTAACTGGAAGCGATTTAACTTTGCTATGGAGAAAATGAATGATTGATCAGGATTACATGTGATTCGTAGAGTTTACTCCGAACCTGCTCTCAAAGAAACTCATCAGTTGGGGGGCGGGGAATCTGGGTTTAGATGCTGTCTTTCATCAACAAAGACCCAGGGGCCAGGGGGCAGGTGGAAAGGTCCATGTAACAGACGACCACAGACTGGGTGGCTTAACGCGGGCAGGAACTGACGCCCACATTCTGGAGGCCTGAGCGCAAGGCTGAGGTGTCACAGGGCCCTGCTCCCTCTGAGACCTTTGGGGGGACCCTTCCTGCCTCTCCCAGCTCAGTACTGTTATTTACTATATTAGGATTGAAGACAGAAAATTTTGAAACATTTGTTAATGTCATTTAAAAAATAAACTCATTACATTTGAACTTTTTTTTTTGAAGTATAGTTGATTTACAATGTTATGTTAGTTTCAGGTGTACAGCAGAGTGATTCAGGTATACATACATATATATCTATTCTTTTTCAGATTCTTTTCCATTATAGGTTTTTTTTTTAAACATCTTTATTGGAGTAGAATTGCTTTACAGTGGTGTGTTCCATTATAGGTTATTAAAAGCTATTGAATATAGTTCCCTGTGCTATACAGTAGGTCCTTGTTTTTTTTTTTTTTTTTATTAATTAATTAATTTATTTTTGGCTGTGTTGGGTCTTCGTTTCTGTGCGAGGGCTTTCTCTAGTTGCGGCAAGCGGGGGCCACTCTTCATTGTGGTGCATGGGCTTCTCACTATTGTGGCCTCTCTTGTTGCGGAGCACAGGCTCCAGACGCGCAGGCTCAGTAGTTGTGGCGCACGGGCTTAGTCGCTCTGCAGCATGTGGGATCTTCCCAGACCAGGGCTCGAACCCGTGTCCCCTGCATTGGCAGGCAGACTCTCAACCACTGCACCACCAGGGAAGCCCCCTTGTTGTTTATTTTATATACTGTAGTGTGTATATGTTAATCCCAAATTCCTAATTTACCCCCCCTTCCCCCTTTGGTAACCATAAGTTTGTTTTCTATGCCTGCATTTTAACGTTTTTAAAAACCACATTTTCCAAAAATAAAAATAAAAATAAAAGGATGGGTAACATTGCTTTCATTTTTCGAATCTCTGACTTGTGGCTTCAGAGAAGAGGAGCTGGATTCTCCCGTGGGCTCCTTTGCAGCAGGACGATTTGGACCCGAGACACAGATTGAGGGTGAAAGGTTTACCCTGGAGGCGGAAGGCATAAATGAGCAGGTCACAGCCGTGGGCAGTCAGGAGGGCTCAGTCCCTTGAGGACCCTGCCTCAGGTTGTCTGCCCACAGGGGGTGCGCTGGGGGCGTTCATCCTCCAGCTCACACACCTGGGCTGGGGGCCGTGGGGCCTTGACTCTGCCCTCAGGTGGAGTGCGCTGGTCTGTGTGCCTGCGTCTGTGTGTGCGGACGTGCGTGTGTGTGTGTGTTTGTGGGGAATGTGTTTGTGTCTTGTTATGAGTTGAATTGTTTCTCCTTGTCAGCCCCCACCCAAGTTTGTATGTTTAAGTCCTAAACCCTAGGACCTCACTGGGAGCATATTTGGAAATAGGGTCATTGCATGTGGGATTAGTTAAAATGAGACTATAGTGGAATGGGGTGGTCCAAACGCAGTATGGCTGGTGTCCTTATCCAAGGGGGAGTTTGGACACAGACAAGACACATAGGCAGAGAGAACACCGGAGGTGGTTGAAGTGATGCTGCCACAGCCAAGGAACCACCAGAAGCTCAGAGAAGGGCCTCCCCTCTCCCCTTCAGAGGGACACCTCAACCTTGGACTTCCAGTCTCCAGAACCAGGAGAGGATAAATCTCTGTTGTTGAAGCCACCCAGTCTGGGTGCTTTGTTACAGCCGTCCCCAGACACACACACAGATGAGTTGTCCTGTTGCCTGGCCAGTCTTCATCTCTGCTCCTGTGACCCCAGCCGTCACCAACCACGTCCTTCACCCACAACCCAGAATGTCTCCCCAACTGCCTCGTGGCTTCTGTTCACCCATCGGGTAAGCCGGGCATCTCGCCTCAAGCATCAGAAACCAACTCCGGCTGTCTCGAGACGGCCCAGGAATTCATTGGAATTGATTTTTCAGAGTAAATTGATTTATAGGAACTTAGCAGATACCCAAGGAATTGGTGAGAGGCTGGAGACCCTGAATCAGACCCCAGACCAGGAGTGAAGGTGGCTGTGAGGACCAAGAGATGCTAATAGAACATCATCTTTTAAAGCATCCTGCGTGGTGAGAGGGTAGGACGACGGCCTCGCCCCTGGAGTGAGCTGGCGGGAGCTGGCTCCAGGCTCCAAATCCCGAACAGGACTGTTCAGTGGCTGTTTTAGGGGCTGCTGTAACAAATTAACACAAACACCGTGGTTTAAAAGAGCAGATCTTGGGCTTCCCTGGTGGCACAGTGGATAAAGAATCTGCCTGCCAATGCAGGGGACATGGGTTTGATCCCTGGTCCGCGAAGATCCCACATGCCGTGTAGCAACTGAGCCTGTGTGCTGCAAGTAAGGAGCCCATGTGCTGCCACAACTAAGACCCAGTGCAACCACATAAATAATTTTTTTTTTAAAGAGCAGACATTTGGGGATTCCCTGGCAGTCCAGTGGTTAGGACTCTGCGCTTCCACTGCTGGGGGCCTGGGTTTGATCCCTGGTTGGGGAACTAAGATCCTGCAAGTCATGTGGCGCGGCCTAAAAAAAGAAAAAAGAAAAAAGAAAAGAGCAGAAATATATTCCCTCCTGTTTCTAGAGGCTGGAAGTCTGAAATCAGGGTGTCAGCTGGGCTGGTTTCTTCTGAAGCCACCAGGGAGAATCTTTTCCATGTCTTTCCCGGCTTCTAGTGGGTCCAGAAATCCTTGTCATTCCTTGGCTTGTAGACACATCACTCCAATTTCTGCCTCTGTGGTTATGTGGCCTCTCCCTGTGTGTCTGTGTCCAAATGTCCCTCTTCTTACAAGGACACCAGCCATTGCATCAGGGCCGCCCTAATCCAGTGCGATCTCATCTTAACTTGATCACGACTGCAAAGACCCAATTTCCAAATAAGATGGCATCTCAGGTCCCAGGGCTCAGGACTTCAACATACCTTTTGGGGACCACAATTCCTAACAGTGGCTAAATCCGGGTGCACATCTGTATGCGTTTCCTGGGGTGGCCGTAACAAAGTACCACAAACTGGGTGGCTCAAATCAGCTATTTATCCTCTGAGGGTCCTTCCTGCCTCTTCCAGCTTCTGGGGGCTCCAGGTATCCTTGGTTTGTGGACATATCCCTCCAGTCTCTGCCTCCGTTTTCACGTGGCTGTTTTCTCTATGTGTCCCTCTTCTTATAAGGACGCAAGGCATTGGATTTAGGGCCACCCTAATTCAGCATGACCTCATCTTAACTAATTACATCAGCAAACACCCTATTTCCAAGAAGGGTCACATTCTGAGGTTCCAGGTGGATGTGAATTTGGGTGGATGCTATCCAACTCTCTACCTTGCCCAGGCCTTGGCCCCCGGTAGTGGGGCAAAGGAGCTCCTCATGGGGGCTCCTTGGGGACAGGTAGGACATTATATACCGGATGCTCGGGTGACTAAGCCTTCCTGGTTTGGTGGGATTTTCGGGATTTTAGCAATGAAAGGTCCGGGTCCCAGGAGACCCGGGTATATTGGGGTGCTTGGTCACCCTACACTGTGTCTCAACAATGGGGGCTGGTGGATGCCAGAGAAACCACACAATGGCAGAAGGCCACCATCTGGGTCACATCTCACACAAGTCATGTACCTTGGCCTCCATCTGCTGAGCAGTCCTAGAGGAGGATCTGATTGGCTCATGCTGGGCCAATCAGAGATGGCTGGGAAGTCACATGGTACAGACCTGGTTGCTGGGGGCTGTTCTCAGAGGATGGGGAGGCCCCTGGGGTGAACAGTTTGCTCCAAGGAGCTTCTGCATCCTCAAGGCCTTGGTTTCTTCCTGGCTGCCCCTCACTGCCCTTTATGTGTCTTCTGGCCTCAGTTTTCCCTCCACAGCTCACACAATGACCAAAGAGAGAAATCTGATTTGTCCCAATCACTGGTGAGCTTATGGCGCCAGGCCTCGCCTGCAGCCACTGGGATTGAGGGGGGGTGGTGCTGGGCCCACCCTCTACCCACTGGTGGAAGGCAGCAGCATTGGAGGTTTGAAGCTGGGAGACACTGGGCACGTCACTTGGCCTCTGTAATCCTCAGTTTCCACAGCTCGAAAATGGAAATGTATGTGTCCAAGTTCCTGCCCCACTAGAGCAGAGGCCTGGCTGCAGGGAGGGCTAATTCCATTCAATTCAACAAAAGCTAACCGGGGCACCCGCTTGTGTCTGTGGGCTGGTGCTGGACACCAGGACGCAGCCCTGATTCTGTCCTGGGGTCTCTCCATGCACCTGCCTCTTACAAGGGTAAAGGAACAGAAAGGGGTGCTTCCTGCTTGTCTCTTCCCCGAAATCTACAGCTGTTTGGGATTTATTGGGAGGCTGGGATGTTGTTCGACTTTCCCTGGTAGATGGGTAGGGGTGGGGGGAGGGGGCAATGTGGAGACTAGCTCATCCTCTTTGCAATGTTCTTATTATTTTATCGAGAGCCCCAAATGGGCTCTTTCCTACCCCAGCTTCCCCAAATGGTGTCCCCATGATCAAAGCCAAAACGAAGCAGGAATATGTGGCGCACCTTTGAAGTGGGTTAAAAAAGAGGGAGCATGAAAGGCTGTTTGCTTTTTCAAAGATCCCAAGTGGTTAGAGAGAAATATGTCCATTTGAGGCAGAAGGTCCTATGCTGGCAGGTCTTTATTCACTAATTCATGGATTCTCATGATGTACCCGAGGGGGCTATCGTTAGTTACAACTTACAAACGAAGATGCAGAGGACCCAAGGGGGTTAGTGACCTACTCATAGTCACAGAGCCTTTGGCTGGCACAACCCCAGTCCCGTGGCCTTTCTGCATTCTTTCCTTTGCACAAGCCCCCCTGCCTTTTACAGGGACAAGGCTGGATCTCGGGTTTAAGGCTCAAATACATCTGGAGGAGAGGCCACCATGCCTCCTGCTCCCCTGGGAGTTGAGCACCTGTGGGCAGATTTTTTTTGAACGTCAAGAGTAGGTGCCTACAGGCACAGCAGTGAGCAAAACAGATTCAGTCCATGTTCTTGCACAGCTGGTGGAAGCCTTTGATTTGAAACAAAGTTAAGGCTCAGGTTGGAGAGGGTGAGGATGCAGTGAGAAAGGACAACAGGGGAACGTGGCTTGGGTTTCCCGGAGGCGGTGACACTGCAAGTGGGGCTGAAGGAGGAGGACTGGGGCAGGACAAGCCCTAAACCGTTGTCATTCCGCCGCCCCCCTCCAGTTTAATTCTCCTCCCCCGTTTTTGGCTGCTGGGACCATGGAAATCTTCTTCCCGTCTGCTAGATCTAGCTCTCAGCCCTCAGGGCCTGGCCCTTGGTCACTCTGCCCCAAGTCACCTTGTAACACCATCTGAAACCGTCGTGTCCGTTTATTCACCGTCCTGTCCATCCCTCGGCTCAGCACTTAGGACTTGTTGGGAATCCATGCCAAGAGCCTAGCTCACCATTCTATTTTCAGAGCCGCTGGCAGGCACTTAATAAAGACGAGAATGAGTGAGTCTCCTCCAACGGTAAAAATGCCCCGCCGGAGGAGGCCCTGTCCCGAGGGGAGCAGAGACTCACTGCAGGGCCCTTGCCAGTCGCCCCATCCCCAAGCTTCCTCTCGGTCCGGGGTGGACTGACAGTGCGTGAGCCAGCACTCTGCAGACGACACTTGTTGAGCGCCAGCTGCGTGCCAGGGCCCGTGCTCGGCCGGAAGGCCCAGCTGGACCAGTGCCTTGGGTGACCCCCTCCTTGGCTCCTCGCTTACGTCACTGTTTCTTAGGACGCGGAGAAGCGCCGCCAAGCTGCTCGCCCGTCGACCTAAAGTCCTCGCCCCTCCCGTACCCACCCAGCCGACTCCCGCCGCCCGCTCCGGAAGTCGGCCTGCCCCGCGCTGACCACGCCCCGCGGCACCGCCCGGCCGTGACGTCAAGTGGCGAGACCTTGACGTCACAGAAGCGCGGTGGGGCGGTGCCCGGGCGACCGGCCACGCGTCGCCATGGCAACGGCAGGGTGGGCCAGGGCCGGCGGCGGGAGCCCCGCCTCCCGGGAGGGTGGATGGGGTCCGGTTCCTTCACCCCGCCCGTGCGCGCCTTCGCGGCCGCGCGCCTC
>NW_020172691.1:965094-965284 GCF_003031525.2 Neophocaena asiaeorientalis asiaeorientalis
CCGCGGACTCCCGGACCACGCCGCCCTTATATCCCGAGGACCTCCCAGTTCCGGCACCTCGCAGCCCCTACACCCGCACTTCGGACCCCCGCAGACCCCTGCATCCCGTGTCCCACACCCCGCGGACCCCACAGTCCTGACCCTTTCCTGTGGACCCCTGCACTGCCGACTTTGCTTCCCCACTGACCCC
>NW_020172691.1:965330-1006003 GCF_003031525.2 Neophocaena asiaeorientalis asiaeorientalis
TCCGCTCCCCGCGTCCTCCCACCCCTCCAGCTCTCTCTACTGGGCCCATCGCTCCTCCCCACGCTGGCGCATACACTCGCCCCTCTGTGGCCCTGCAGGTTTTAGCGGGGAGCTGGGAGCAGGGAAGGGGAGCAGCAGTAGGGGTCTGGTCTGGGGGACCTGTTGTGGGCTGCTCAGGAACTCCCGGCTCTCGCCTGGCTGCGCCTCCCCCTTCCGCCCTCGCCACCGGCTTTGTTTTCCGGAAACACTTCGGATCAGGGAGGGGAGTGCGATGTCTGCGTGCCCAGCAGCCACACTCATCCCCTCCCTGCCCTGTGCTTCCCCTGTTTCCTCTGCTCCTGTTTTCTCAGGGGAAGTGTGTTCACTATCGGGCTGGGGGCCTGAGAGCACTGCTGTGACGTCCGAGGCGTCGTCCTGGGCAGGCTTTGGGCAGCTGGGGTAGTCCCTTGGCCTCCGGATGGCATTGTTTGCAGGAAACGGCCTGGAGAGCTCTGTGCACATAGGTGGAGCCTAGCATTCTCTCCCCAACCCCTTCCACAGGGGCACCCTGGCCAGGCCAGCATCTGGGACTCCAGGGTTGTTCACACATCCATCCTGAGGGGCTTCTGGGGGTCCCCCGTCCCTGCCCCAGGGGACACGGACAGGCTCAGTTGGCGTTTCCGGGCCCCCACGGGCTCCTGTGGCTCAGGGATGTGAGAGATCCGTGGGAGAGCACAAAGGCTCTGACCTGGGGGCAAGACCGGGGGCTGGGGGATGGCTCTGATTGGAAGGGGGTGGAGGCTGTGCTTGAAGGGAACCGGCTGAGCTGGGCCGCAGGTTTGAAAGGGGGAAGTTTGTGGTCCTCGCCAGGAGTTCGTTTTTATCTGCTGCGTCTCCACCAAGTTGTGGCTCCGCAGGCACGTGGCCAGGTGGGTTGACTGTAGCGCCCCCAGGAGCGCACACAGGCCTGGACAGGCCCGCCTCACTGTCTCCGGGGCCCCAGGTGTTCAGTTCCCCAGCTGCGGTGGTGTCTGTGGCCCTGCCTCTGAGGAGTGGAATGGGAGGGCCACTTGGGGGTGGTGGGTGTGGGCCGGGGGTCCAGCTGGTGGGGGGCAGCTCCCAGGCTGGGGGCCAGTTGTATGTGCTGCGTTTGGCCGTGGAGGGAGGGAGGTTGGGAAGGAGCTGGCTGGACCCCCACCCTAGGGGTGGGCCAAACCCTGGGGTCTGCAGCAGTCATCCAGCCCGGCTCTGGTTTTTCCTTGTGCAGTTGCCAGTTGGGTCTTCTGGTCTGATTTCGAGTTCCTCTAAATTTTTCTGAAGCGGGTTGGGGACAGGCGTCTCATTCCCTGGCTCAGAGATGTGACAGCAGAGCTGTGTGTACGCAGACTCCTCTGAACTGCTGCTGCTGGTTCCATCTTAACCTCCTCCTTTCAGCTACATAGTAATTACCTCTGGATTGCAAGAGGAAGTAGGTGAGGTGTTTGGGGTTTTTTTTTTACACTGAAAGCTTTCTATCTGTTCGTCCCAGCTCTGGGGAAGCCAGCCAGCCAAGAGGCGTTCCAGACAGCTGCAGGGGCAACCTGTGTCTTTGGGGGTTTACTGGTGGGTCTGAGCGAGCCCTCAGTGTGGGCCCAGTCCCGGCAAGGTTGTACCTGGGGAAGTAGCACCTCCCCTGGACCTCCTGGGGCACCAGGAACTCCTTGTTCCAGTGATGCCCGGGCCACCTCAGAGCAGCAGGTTTTCTCCTCACAGTTGTTGTGGGTTTGGGTTGCTGCCCACGCCCCCTCCCCTCCCCCCAGAGGCCTTACTGGGAGGCCTTACCAGGCTGCGGGCTGGGGAGGGAGCTGGCAGTGGGGTGTCACGGCCAGGGGCGTTGGGTGGGTCAGCATGGGTGGTGCGTGTGGCTTGGGGTCGTGGTCAGTGTCTGGGGTCCAGCTGGTGCTGTCACGCCCAATGGGGGCCTTGCTGTCGTGATCTAGGCAGTGGGGTGTGCTCGGGAGAGCTCTGGCCGTCGGGTCAGGAATCTTTCCGCCGTGGAGGAAGGGTCCGCCAGGCCCAAGGCCTGGTAGGTGCGGAAGGCCCTACCTCGGGCAGCTCCGTGTCTGCCCATCCCCGTCTGGGAGCTTTGGGGGGCCTGTGCTGGGCGATGGCCCAAGTGCCCATCCTACAGATGAGGAGGTGAGGCCTGAGTGACCTCCAGTAGGAAGACCTATGCTCCCTGGGCTCCTCTGGCCCACAGGAGCTGCGAGTACCCATCTCCTCTCCTGGCCTCAGCCCCTCCCTCCTGCCCTATCTTCCACAGGAGCTTCTGGTCCAGGCTGAGCCCACGCCGCCTTTGTAGTGCGGGGCTCCATGCAGAGGGTCGGTGGGACTCTCCAGGAAAGTGGCTGGTAGCAGCACTTCCTTCTCCGAACCCCATGCGTCCCCTGGTACCCGGCACGGTCCACGGATGTGCGCCCGCCCTGCTGTCACGCAGCCCTTCCTGTAAGCCCCTTTCAGTGAGCGGCAGAAGCCAGGTTGCTCGGGACAGACCTTAAATTCCAGAGGGCGAGCCCCTCCCCTCACCGCGGAGACCCAGCCTGCAGAGCCCGTGCAGAGTGCGTGCGGGGCGCCAGGAGGTCCCAGCAAGTGCAGATGTCGCAGTGCCTGAGCACCCCTGGTGCGGGACTGCTCTCCCCCGGTGCCCCCGCCAGCAGCCCGTCCTTTGGAGAAAGGAGAGCTGCCCACCGCCCTCCCGCTGCTCGGAGCCTCTCCTGCCAGTGGCGGGCAGGGGCACCCATGTGCTGGATCTGGTCCCGGGTCATCCTGGGTCATGGTAGGATCGCTATTTAAAGGTAGAAATAGGGGCTTCTCTGGTGGTGCAGTGGTTGAGAGTCCGCCTGCCGATGCAGGGGACACAGGTTCGTGCCCCGGTCCGGGAAGATCCCACATGCCATGGAGCGGCTGGGCCCGTGAGCCATGGCCTCTGAGCCTGCGCGTCCGGAGCCTGTGCTCCGCGACGGGAGAGACCACAGCAGTGAGAGACCCGCATACTGCCAAAAAACAAAGGTAGAAATAGATATACGGTATGTATCACAACTTTACGTCAGTCTGTGATGCACCTCAGTCTTAAAAAGTTGTTCTTGGGGACTTCCCTGGTGGCGCAGTGGTTAAGAATCCACCTGCCAATGCAGGGGACACGGGTTCGAGTCCTGGTCCGGGAAGATCCCACATGCCGCAGAGCAACTGAGCCCGTGCTCTAGAGCCCGTGTGCCACAACTACTGAAGTGCGTGTGCCACAACTACTGAAGCCCGTGAGCCTAGAGCCCGTGCTCTGCAACAAAGAGGAGCTACCGCAACGAGAAACCCGCGCACCACAACGAAGGCCTAATGCAGCCAAAAGTGGAACTTCCGCCCTCTTGAATGAGGGGACAGCCCTGCCTGGTGTTGGGGGCCAGGCCGCTCCCCCGCCAGCCCCCTGCAGGACGTAGGGTTGCAGGGCAACGTTGCTCATTGTGGGGCCTTGGTGAGTGTTTGCGGTGCCCCCTCGCGGCCGCGCCCGTCATGGGGGGCTCTGCTCGCTGTGGTTCCAGGGCTTGGCTGGTAGGCACGTGGCAGAGCTCTGCTGGGCGCCCAGTGGGTGACCCAGCCGGGACCACGGGGCAGCTGGCTGGGGAGTAGGCTGAGATTAAGAATCCCAGGCAGAGAAATCCAGAAAGACCAGGGGCTTTCGTGGGGGGACGGTGGGGTGGTGAGGGCTGAGGTTGGGGGAGGTGCTTGGGGACATGTGCAGGCTCCCTTCCTCGTTGCTTCTAGAACAGGCCTTGGGTGTCATTTCAGGGGGCCACGTTGGGAGACAGGTGTCTTTACAGAAACTTGACCATGCTGTGTGCCAGGCCGCACCGTCTCGGGGCTCACCCACATGGACGGGCTGGCCTTGAAGCCAGCCGCTCGCGTAGCTTAACCCGAGCGGGCCGGGAGGGCCCAGGTCAGTGCCGATAGCTCCCAGGACCCCTCGTGCCACCCTGTGCGCCTGTCGCCCCACCAGTGCCCCACCTCCACCTTTGCTCTCACGCTTGCACGGGGGCGGTTTGGGGAGCTCCCGCCCTGGCCTGGGCCCTCCCTCGGACTGCCGGCCCTCAGTCATGAGCTGCTTGTTTCCTGAAGCTGCAGCCATGGGTCTAGCGGGAACCTGCATGAGGGACTCTTTCTAGAACCAGGTCTCTCCCCTTGGCACTGTGGGCGTTGGGGCCGGGTCATTCTCTAGGGCAGCCCCGTCGTGACAGCCGCAAACATCCCAGGCGCTGTGCGGTGTTAGGGCGGCAGGGTCAGCCCGGCGAGCGCCCCAGCTGGGTGTTTCCTGCACCCCACAGCCTGCCGTGAGGGCCCGGTGGGTGCCCATTTCAGGTCCTCCCTGAGTGCGTCTCTGGGCCTCCACAGGCCCACCTTTGCCCCCAGGAGCTGGAAGTCTGTGGAAGCAGGTGGGGAGGGGACCGGCAGAGGGGAGGCCCGGAGGGATGCGGCTCATGTGGCCTGGACGTGGTGGCCGGCCAAGGTCCCCCCATGGGGCAGTGTCTGCCCCCTCACCTCGGGCCGCCCTGCTGCTCGTTCGAGGGTGACCCTCATCCTCCCTCCTGGTTTCGCCCCTGGCCTCCAGGCTGCTGCCTGGGGAGTTGGAGCTTCCTCTGTGGCCAGATGAAGGGGGCAGAGCCAATCAGGAGACCGTCTCCCCTGGACGCTCCACTGCCTTCCCTCCAAAGCTGGGGCTCCAGCCCGGCCAGTCCCCATGCACCCCTGGGTAGTGCCCCTCACCCAGGCAGGCTGCAGGGCGCGCCCGGCGCCTCTCACACCCCAGCCTAGGCTTCCCTGTCTGAAATGGTCATGACAGTACCCAGCTTGCGGGCGGTGCAGAGTATTTTGGAGGCCCAGGTATCTATCAGGGTCCCCAGCCCTGGTCCGCAAGACAGACAGGATGTAAGCCATGTGGATGGTGGACAGTGTGCTGGTACCTGGTTGAAAAGTAGAAAGCAACAGGTGACGCTCCATTTATGTCATTTAATTTTGTTTTCTGAGGTATGATCATTGAAACGTTAATTGGTATGAGAAGTTACTGTTGAGGCGGTTTATGTCCTTCCTATTTGGGTATATATCCATACTCGTGGCTCATCACCATTTGGAAGCTAAGTTTTCATCGGAAACGCTTGATTTTAACAAATACACGGACTTGAGTAGAAAACATCAGTGCCTTTGGCAATGTGAATCCTGGCAGAGGCTGTCTGCGCTGCTGTCAGTCATGGCCACGTGTAGCTGATAACAGTGCTGGGCGCCCAGTGAAATTTTAGTTTCAGACAAACCACCGAAAATTGCTTAGTATAAATAGGCCTCAAATAGCGCATTGGACATACTTATAGAAGTTATTAGCTGCTTATCTAAATTTCCGTGTCAGCTGGGCGCCCTGTGTTTTTATCTGTGTCTGGCTACCCCGGGTTGGTGGCAGCCTTCCATCTGGGGCTCGGGGCTGTGTTGGCCTCAGTGGGTTGGGGCCGGTGGCCGGCCTTGAAGTGTGGAGGGGGACCTTTGCAATGAGGAGGTGGTGCTCCCAGGCGGCTGCAGGCCCCGCCCCGGCCTCCGCATCTGGGGGTGGGCTGGGCATCTGGTGACTGATGCAGCCTCTGGGCAGTGGAGGCTGCTCCAGCTCGCGGCCAATCTGGGGGACCAAAGTCAGGGTGCTGCTTGCTCGCTGAGCGGGGCCAGAGGCCAGCGGGGCAGTTCTGGGGCGAGAAGGGAGCTCCTGAGTGTGCCCAGGTGAGCGTGAGCCCGTCCTGGGCCATCGTGGGGACACCTCTGCACCCCTGGGGCCTTGTCCTGGGCTGCTGGGAAGGACCGAGGCCGTGAGTCAGCCCTTCCTCCTCTTCCCACCTTCTCGCCGGTGTCTGCGTTTCTTACTTCCTGTGGGCACGAACCCCTTGTCCTCTGAAGGATTTATTGCGTGTCTGTCACAGAAGCTGCTTCAACTGGTGGGAGGGGGAGGCGTGGCTCTGGCAGCTGCACGTGTGTCGGACTTTGATCTGCGCTGGACAAGCCCTGTTCTCTGGGCTGCCTGCCAAGCCTCACGCCCTGTGCCCCTCCAGACAGCTTTGTGGAGATGCCACACACGCCCCCGGTTTTAGCTGAGGTACGACTCCCAGACCATGAAGTTCGCTGGCGAGTACACCTTGGTGGTTTTAGTTTATTCACAAGTTGTGCAGCCGTCACTAAAATCATTTCCAGAACATTCCATCACCCCCAAAAGAACCATGTCCCCATGAGCAGTCACTCCCCAGCCCATGACAGCTGCTCACCACTCTCTGTGTCTGTGGATCTGCCTGTTCTGAATGTTTCCCATCAATGGAATCACACCCTGTGTCTCCTGTGTCTGGCTTCTCTCACTGAACGTCGTGGTCTCACGGTCCATCCACGTGGTGGCGAGTGTCAGGGCTTCACCCCTTTTCGTGGCTGAGTGGTGTTCCGGTGTGTGGAGGGACCACATTATTTATTCACTCCTCAGTTGATGGACATGTGGGTCCTGTGTACCTCTTGGCCATCATGAGTCATGCTGCTGTGGATGTGCAGACACAGGTGTGCGTGGACGTGTTCTCAGTTGCCTCAGGTGGACACGGAGTAGGTCGAGTGGGGACTGCGTGTTTAACTTTTGAGGAACCACTGCTTGTTTTCCATGGCGGCTGCACCACCTTCTGCCCCACCCACCATGGGTGAGGGTCCCGTTTGTCCACATCCCCGCCAACTTCCTCTCCAGGTTCTGTGTCCTGGCCTCTCCCAGCATCTCTCCTGTCCTGGGTTGGGGTCTGTCCTTTGTGGTGGTGTCTGTCTCCTCAGAGCCTGGGAACCCTGGCCGGTTTTTGGAAGACCATTCTCCCACTGCCCTGCACTTTCCAGAATGCCAGCCCTTTGGAGCATGTGGGCGCTGGGGCTGGTCCTGCCCTTTGACATCACAGACAACGGGCTGGCCCGTGGACTTCGGTCCTGGCGCCCTCGGCTGCTCTCCTCTGAGCAGGCGTGTCCAGTGCCTGGAGTGACCGGCAGGCCCCACAGGGCCAGGTGGCCCCCCCAGTTGTGATACCACAAAACCACTGTCCTCTCGTTGGTGTTTTCAGTAGCAAAAGCCACACGCACATTGAGGAGAATGGCTGTTATGACAAAGCGCGGGAATGTCTTAAGAACTCGCTCAGAATCTAGGAGGTGGGCACCAGCCACGCGTTGGTGAAGTCCTTCCAGACCGCTGAACAACACGGGCGTGTTTGTAAGCGGGTCCAGTGACACGCTGTGGACGGACCCGTCGGGATTGGCTGCGGGTTTCCTCCGTGTGGGGGAGAGAGACCGTCTCAGGCTGCGCCACGGGAAACGAAGCCCTGTGGGCCTCAGGCAAGCTCCTGGTGCACCAGGTCCAGGTGGGGGTTGGGGAGGGAGGACTATGGAGGCTCCAGCCTGCATGCAGGAGCCCGGCCCATTGGGCAGGCGCTGGACCTCCTTCCCAGAGGCAGCTGCCTCGTGATGCCCCCGGCCCTGAGGGGAGGGCCCGGGTCTTTGTCCCTGACTCCTCACCTGGTGGGGGGCTGGCCGGACGGGTGGGCTGGTGGGTGTGGTTTTCTGGCGAGTTTGCAGGTGCTCTGGGGGCCCCTTAATGTCCTCCCTCGTGTGTCTCTCCGGCCCCTGCGTCTGCGTGTCACCCCCCCGCCCCGCAACCCCGCTTCCGTGCCCAGCCGGGGCTCCGCGTGAGGCTCCGTGCTGAGAACCCTCTTCCCCACCCTTTTTCCCCCCTGCTCCTGAGCTCAGGAAAGTTTGCACGTGCCGGCAGGGGCAGGGAAGGCACAGAGGAGCCCCTGGGCTGCAGTCTGGCTTCCTTGCTGTGGAAGCGCGGAGGCCGCTTCTGAGGGCCCTGACGTGCCTCTCCCAGCACCTGGCCTGGGAGCCCAGGTTTCCATCGTTTCCATCGGCGCACGTGTCCCTGCCCCACGCTCTGGCCCGCAGAGGCCTTCGCGTTACTTCCCTGCTCTGCCCCTTGTGCTCTCGGACCCCTTTCAGCAAGTAGCCGCCATGTTCCCCCCGGGACCTGCTGTGTCCCTGGGGAGCGCGTTGGGTGGACGGGCTGCCGTCGATGGCGGTGAGCGCCGTGATGCTCTTCGAGGGGCTGGGTGGGTGACATTGGAGTGAGGACTGGAGTGGGTGCTGGGTGGGTACTGGGGGAGCTGCTAGAGGATGCGGAGCACAGGCTCCGGATGCGCAGGCTCGGCGGCCATGGCTCACGGGCCCAGCCTCTCCGCGGCATGTGGGATCTTCCCGGACCGGGGCACGAACCCGTGTCCCCTGCATCGGCAGGCGGACTCCCAACCACTGCACCACCAGGGAAGCCACAAGTAGCATCTTGATTGAACATCATTTACCTCAGATACTCAACCAGCAGTACATTTTTTATGTAGTCTCAACTTATATTTGTTAGGTTGTTTTTTTTTTTTTTTAAGGTTGTTTTTTAAATAGACTTTATTTTTTTAAAGTTATTTATTTTGGCTGCGTTGGGCCTTAGTTGTGGCACGCGGGATCTTTCCTTGCGGCGCGGGCTTCTCTCTTAGTTGTGGCGCATGGGCTCCAGAGTGTGTGGGCTCAGTAGGGATCGAACCCGCATCCCCTGCATCGGTAAGGCAGACTCTTACCCACTGGACCACCAGGGACGTCCCTAAACAGACTTTGTTTTAGAACAGTTTTAGATTCACAGAGAGGCTGTGAATCAGTTCAGAGGGTCCCCGTGTGCCCACGACCAGCCCCTCAGCACCTCCCGCAACCCAGCTGATGGGCCCGTGTTCATACGTCATCCTCAGCCAGAGTCCATGCTGCCCCACGTCCTCTCTACCCCACGTCTTCTCTGCCCCAGGCCCCCGGGCTCTGCTGGTGTCGCCCGCTCTCCTGGGGTGGGGGGCATGGCCGTCTCCCTGTCTCTGTCTCCTCTCCTCACAGGGCACCCGTCACAGCTTCAGGCCCACCCTCATTTGCAGATAAGGTCACAGTCCCAGACTCCAGGGGTGGGACGTGTCTTTGGGGGACACAGCTCAGCCCCCTCCTGGGACCGATATGGGGCTGCAGTGCAGGCACAACTGACCTGAGCACCCAGGACGAGGGGTCACGCAAGGCCTGTCATGTGGGCTGGGATGGTGCTGCCCCCTCCACGGGCGGCTAGCTCACTGCGAAGGTGTGGACAAGGCCTTGGCGGAGGGGCTGCAGGGAGAGGCCAGCCTCCGCGGTGATGGAAGGTTCCAGACCTGCTCTTCCAGGACAGTGTGCGGCAGCCCCGGCAGTGCTGAGCTCCTGGCACGTGCCTGGTGCCACCGAGTGCACTTCTGTGCGTTTGCCTTCTGTTAATGCGTGGCCCGTGTGCTGGGGCAGGACGGTCAGTTGTGCCCGTGCGGCCGGCCCGGCCCTGTCTCTGCGCCTCCAGTTGTCTTGTGTTCCACCTGGCATCGTGTGGGGTTTGGACGCCCGCCGTCCCCGTGATCGGACTCCTTCTGTGTCCCTTCCCGCCCTCCCCGACCCCCTCCTGTTCTCCTTTTGGCTCTCTGTCGGGAGACTTTTAAACGTGCCCAGACGTAGCAAGAACAGTGCAGTAAGCCCGTGGCCCGGGCCCACCCGTTCCCAGCATTGTGAACGATGCAGCACCTCAGCTCGTCCCAGGTGCTGTGTCCAGGGGTCACTGCCGAGCACTCCTCCGGTAGGTTCTCGAGTCGCCCCTGCGCAGAAGCGCCCGGTGACTTCTGGGCTGAGGCTGTGGGGTCTGTCGTGAGAACGTTTCAAGTCTGTGGAGAGGTTTGAAGGAAAGCGCTGTCAGTTCCCCAGTCCTCCTGGGCTCGCCTGTAACTTGGCTGCACCTGTGCGTCTCTGCCCACACCTGCTCTTCATGACCCCGAGCCTGCGGCTGCCCCCGAGCGTGAAGTCTGGCCCCCTTCCACACCTATCTCCAGGGGGCGCAGCGTCTGGGCAGCAGCCCTGCGCATCCTGTCGGGGCCGCGGGCCGGCTTGTGCCGCACACGGACTTTTCCTCGTGGCTGCTAAGAAGGTGATGCCGGGCTGTGGCCTCGGCGTGCGCCAGCATTGCTGGTGGCGGTTACCTGCAGCCTCCGCCAGGTGGGGTGCCCCTTCCTCTCCCGTCTACTCAGGGTTGTGTTCCATTGTCTGTAAATCAGTGTGTTGTGACCCATTTCTGCCTAATTCATTTAGGTGTCGACCTCGTCCCGGGGGCTGGTCACTGTTTTAGGACCGCTTCCTAGCTCTGTGCTGTAACTCCACGTTGCGGTGACCTCAAGCTTCTAGGCTGCGGCCCCAGGGCTGGCGCGTCTCCAGGGTCCGGGTCCCTCTTGGGGAGCAGTGCATAGGTACCAAGACCTGACGCTCGGGGTGCTCACGGCTGCTGGGGTGCCAACCCCGGCTCTGGGTGACCCTGGGGAGGAGGCCCTCCCTACACGTGTCACCAAGGCCCCGTGGGACGGAAACAGGCTCAGCCTGATGGAGGGACACGCGTGTCCGGAGGTGCCTCAAGGGGGCCGCAGCCACGATCTCACCAGAGTCCCGGCACTTCCCAGGCGGCACCCACCAGGGCCTGCCGTGTGCGGTGGAGCCAGGCAGCCTCCGAGGGGCCGCCCCCAGGAGGGAGGCTGCCCATCTCCGCCCCAGACTGGCCCTGCCTCTGGGCCAGGGCTGTGCCTGTGATGTCGGCCAGGGACTGTGACATCACTGGGTGGAGGCGCTCAGACAAGGGGGTTCCCGGGGCCTCCGCGAAGGGGACCTGGCCCAGGCCCTGACGAGATGGAGGACCCCCCAAAGAACACGGCAGGTAACTCACCTGAGCTGGAAGGCAGGCCAGGGGCCGCCTGGGGACTGGCCTGGGGGGCGAGGGGGGGTCGTCGGTGCTCGGCGGGGCCTGTGGAATTTAAGTTGGCCATGGGGGCCTGAGCAGAGCCCACACCCCTGGAGGGCCTTCCCTGCATGTGGGGAGAGTCCAGGTGCCCCTGGGAGGACCTGAGGGCCATGTTGGTTGGATCGAGACTGGCTTTGTTTTAGGGTTGGGTCAAGGACTGGGTACACCCCCCGCCATGATGAGTTTTAGCTTCGGCGCTTGCACCGGGGCTGGCATCACACACACCTGCCTCCCGGTCCCCCAGGTGTGCCGGGGGGCACCTGCGGACGCCCAGGCTCCTGGCAACGTTTGGCTCTGGTTTTAGCCCTGTGTCCACTCTCTGTTACCCCTGCTCCCCCCAGGTCAGTGGGGGACTCGCTCTTGCCATCCCCCCTCAGGCCCCAGGAGGGGACCCAGGATAACCATCCTGTGGATGGTGGGGCGACCCCTCCGTGCGCGCTGCGGGTGGCCGCTCTCGTTTGCGGGGTGAGCAGGGCTGGCGTCCTGTCCCTGGGAGGCTCAGAGTCTAGGACTCCTCCCCCGCCTCCCCGCGGTGGCCACACGCCTGCCTGTTGTCAGGAGGCGGATGGGGGGCCGTAGGCCTGCCCTGCTGCTGTCGGCCCGGCTGGGTGAGCTGCGGTGGGGCCTCTGGCGTCGCGTGTGGGCTGCGGGCCAGGGTGGGGAGTACACATGCCAGAGTCTCTGATTTTGTCCTTGGCTCCCTGCCGGGAGCCCCGTGGACATCGGGGCGTGGGGGCCAACACGGTGCGCCTAGCACCGCAGCCCCTGTCGACACGGGCTGTGCCCTGGCTCTCGGCTCACACAGGGCTCCTTCCCTGCTGTGCCCGGTCATGCCCGTCTCTGCACGGCGCCTCCCGGACTCTTGGCCCACCGGCTGCCACAGGTGCTTGCGAACGTGCCTCTCCGCGCTGGCTGGAGGGCCCCCTGCTGGACAGTGTGACCGGGAGAACAGGCCTGCTGCTGGGGGTTGTGGCCGGGAACCCACTGCTGCCCGAGCCCTGGGCGCGGAGTAAGCGCTCACCTAACACAAGCCATCCTGGGAGGCGGCAGAGGAGAAGGGTCTGCCGAGGGGAGTGTCGCCCGACCCTGAGGCTTGCGTCCTGCAGGGTCTGGGAGCGAGGGCCTGGGAGTGAGCACCTGGGGGTAGGGGCGCTTCTGAACAAGCCCGAGGGGGCGTGTCTCGTGGCTTTGGGGCCGTCAGAGGTTCTGTGAGCTCGGAAGGGTTTGCACCTGGGGACGTGAGGCCAGGCGGAGGCGAAGGCCGTGCCTCTGTGGATCTTGGGCTGGGGCCGAGAGCACGTCCCGCCTGGCCTGAAAGCGGGGGTCGCGGCCCGGAAAGGAGGCCTGCTAGGGAGCCAGGTGCCGGCGGCCAGGCACGGGCTCCCAGGCGGGTGGGCTTGGAGTACAGAGGAGTGGGGCCCTGGGAGGGGTTCCTTGTGTGTGCTGTGGGGCTGGGCGGTGTTGGGGCGCCTCGCCCCATAAAAGCTGCTTGCACAAAGCGGGACCCAGACACGAATCCCTGCCCGCGGGGGTGCGTGGGTTGCGGCGGTGGGACGCGGGACGGCAAGGCGCCCGCCCCGCACTGGCGCAGACGCGCCCAGTCCTCCTGGCCTCGTCTGCGTGGAAACCACCCTCAGAGGTTCCTTAAGAACCTCCGCGCTCGTCCCCTCCCGCTTGTGTGTGCGTCCCCATGAGCTCACGGCCCCGTGGTGGCCTGCTGCTGGCGTCTGCCTGCCCTGCACCCTGGCTGCTTCTGCCGCTTGCAGGCGGGAGTGCCTGGCGGGAGCGCGCGGGGCATCCTGGGGGAGTGGAGCCGAGGAGCTGGGAGATCGCAGGGCTCAGCCTTTAATCTTTGAAATTCCCGTGGGTTTTACATCCACCTCTGGTGTGCCTGCGTGTGTGTGCACAGGCGTGTGGTGGTTTGTTTTTTTGTTGTTTTTTTGATTTATTTTTGGCTGCATTGGGCTTTCTCTAGTTCCGGCGAGTGGGGGCTACTCTTCACTGTGGTGTGCAGGCTTCTCACTGCAGTGGCTTCTCTTGTTGCGGAGCAAGGGCTCCAGGTGTGTGGGCTTCAGTACTTGTGGCACGCAGGCTCAGTAGTTGTGTCTCGCAGGCTCTAGAGCACAGGCTCAGTAGTTGTGGCACAGGGGCTTATTTGCTCCACGGCATGTGGGATCTTCCCGGACCAGGGATCGAACCTGTGCCCCCTGCATTGGCAGGAGGATTCTTAACCACCGCGCCACGAGGGAAGTCCCCAGGCATGTGTTTTTAATTTCTTTCTGACAGGAAAGAAAATCCGGCTGGAAACCACCCTTAAGTATCCATCAGCAGGGTGGCCTGTAGATTTTGGTGTTCCCTCTCTATGGAATCTGGGAGGACTTCAGCAGAATGACTGAGGGTAGCGTGTCCAGGCGTGTGGTCCGGGCACAAGGTGCCCAGGGTGTACAGGGCACGGGTTCGCTGCGTGTGTGCAGGTCTTGAAACAGCAGACGCAGGGGGCCGGGCACCAGGGGCAGTGGCCTCAGTTTTCTGCAGGAATCCCACGCCGGCTGGTTCCCATCTCAGGGAGTGTTTGCCTCCTGCCCGGTTCTGCTCCATCTGGCCTCCCGGCGGCTCCAGAAATGAGTCGTGTGCAGTCTCCTGTGTGGTCAGGCGTCTGGCCGCTCTGAGCCTGGCTCCACCTGGTCCCTGTGCGCACCTCCCCCACTGCTGGGTGCCTTTTCCACAGGCACCCGTGAGATGAGCGCGTGTCCGGCGCTGGCACGGGCTCTGGGGGCAACGTGTGCCCGGAGGTGAAGCAGGACCCCCAGGCCCCGGGCAGCTGTCCTAAAGCTGGGCGGCGGCAGCAATGCCGGGGGATGCGGAGGGCGTGGGCGGGCGCGGGAGGGGGGCAGCTCCTCTGGCAATTAAAATAGGACTTCCACCTGACCCAGCAGTTGCAGCCTAGGAGGTCCGAGCCAGGAGACGGCACTCGCCTCCTGGGGGCTGCACACAAACGCCCCGGCCGTACCGTTCACCGCAGCCAGCCCAGGTGTCCTCCTGTGGGTGAGCGTGCCCTCCACACGTAGCAGCATCACTCCGCCACGGGGAGGACAGAAGCCCTGACACTCGTGGACGGACCCTGAGAACACGATGCTCAGTGAGAGAAGCCAGACACAGAAGGACCCACGGTGTCCGATTCCACTGATGGCAAACGTCCAGGACAGGCAGCTCCACAGACACAGGGAGTGGGTCCGTGGTTGTCAGGGGCTGGGGAGGGGGGGAGGAGGTGACTGCTGACTGGGACGGGGCTTCTTGTTGAGGTGATGGAATGTGCTGGAATTTGAGGTGATTGTAGCACAACTCTGCAAGCATAAGCTGTGGTTCAGTAAGAAATGTTGAACTGTCCACTTTATTTATTTTGGCTTTGCCGCGCGACATGTGGGATCTAGTTCCCTGACCAGGGATCGAACCTGGAGCCCCTGCACTGGGGAGCATGGAGTCTTAGCTACTGGACCAGCGGGGAGGTCCCACTATTTCCTTTGTTGTTAATGTAGTTATTTCCTTGTAAGTTTGTAACAGCTGTTCCCAGTTGACTCCCAAATTCCTGATGGTGAACGGCTGTCCACCCGCCCACCCCCCACAGGGAACTAACCGCTTACAGGTGGGGAGCGGCCTGGCCCGTGGCCTTGGAACCCCTGAGACGCTGAGGGTGTGGGGAGTGGCCTGCTCTGTTAAGGGCCCGGATTCTGGGCCACGCCCCTCCCTGCCTGCCTTTGGGCCTGCAGTGCCCCCGTGGCGTCCCCTTGGCTCAGATCCATCTCCTGCGAGTGCAGCCGGT
The DNA here is from genome assembly GCF_003031525.2 of Neophocaena asiaeorientalis asiaeorientalis. Taxonomy (NCBI): domain Eukaryota; kingdom Metazoa; phylum Chordata; class Mammalia; order Artiodactyla; family Phocoenidae; genus Neophocaena; species Neophocaena asiaeorientalis. Next base: position 980,069 of record NW_020172691.1, read on the forward strand.
GAAGGTGGAGACAGGCGGGTGGCCGCCCGAGCAGGGGCACCGCTTGGCCAGCGACCAGTGTGTCGTCCACAGGCGCGGACAGCGCTGCTCGGGTGGGGGCGCGAGGCCCCGGGCCGGCCCCTTGCTCAGGTGGCATGGCTGCGGTGCTGGGGTGTCGGCTGGTGGGAACCCCAGGCAGCGGTGGAGCTGGGCGCACGGTTCTTGTTGGGGTCGCATCGTCCACACACACCGTCCATGTGGTTGGGAAGCTGCCGGCCTTAAATGGTGAGGTTTGTCCTGAAGCCTGGGCCCCTGCCTGTCTGGGCATCTCCTGGGCTCCCAGGCTCTGGCCGCTCCGGCCCTGCACGCCCCCCCGGGCAGCGATGACCAGCATGGGTGCTGACATGGACTGGAGTGTGCACGCATGTGTGAGCATCCCCCCACCCCGGCCTGCCGGCTGCGGGCCTGCCTCTAGGCGCATGGCCAGAGGCCCCCTCATTTGGGCCCGTCCTCGGCCTGCGACTCTTGGCACCTGTGCCGTCGGTGACACACGGTTGCTGGCTGGCCCTTCCGTCCGTCAGGCCCTCGGTGGTAGGTGGGGGCGCTGGGGGCCATGTGGGAGGCCAGTTGGGGGCTCGGGCACCCACGGGGGTGGGAGGCGACCCCCTCATCGCACCCCCAGGGCACCGGGCCTCAGTGCTGGTCCTGCCACAGCCCGCCGGGGGCTCCCCCGGGTGCCTTCATGGGTTGTGGATGAGCTACAGCTGGGCCACCTACCTGGCGTCAGGGCCCTCACCTGGCCTCACCTCCCCCCACCCCTGCAGACATTCAGGGGGCGTGGCCTCCACCAGGTGTCAGCCCTTGAGTGCTTGGTGGGGAGGGGAGCACAGGTGTGAGCCTCGCAGTGGCCAATCTGGGCCCGAGGGGAGCTTGGGCAGGCAGAGGGCGTGGGGAGGTGTCATAGGAGCAGGTTAGTGTTTTCTTTCTAAAGCGATTCCTGTGGCTTTGGCGTGAGAATTGGCCAGAGGGGACAGGAGGAGGCGAGGGCCTGTACGAGGGCCTGTGACCCTCGTGAGAGGAGGGGGTGGCTTGAGAGGCTAGGCCAGCTGGCAGGGGAGAGCCCCGTCCGTCTGAGCTGCAGGGTGACTGGTCCACACGGGGGTGGGAGGAGGGAGAAGCCGGCACCACAGACAGACCTTGGGAGTGTATCCCCACCCCCCAGCTCGGGTGGCCAGCCCCTCCCTGTAACCTGGAGGGCTATCGGGGTGCCCACCGTTCCCTCCACAGCCCCAGCTTTCTGCTGGAGAGGCCAGGCCGGACTCGCCTTGGGGGCGCGTGTCCAGCCAGCCCCGTCAGGCTCACAGCTCATCTGCCCGCACTTGGGGCCCTTGCAGCCCCTCCTGCCCTCTCACTGTCCCGCAGCAGCAGCCGGTCACCCACCTGTCCACAGGGTCACGGGCTCCTGGAACGAGGCCCAGGGACGTTGATGTCACCTGGATATTGGGCAGGGGTGGGGTGAGGGAGAGGCAGCTCGGAGGCCCCCCAGGTCTGTGGCAGAGGCCTGTCTCCTAACCTCGGGCACTTTCTGCTCTGCACCTGTCCTCTTCTGAGGAGCAGTGCTGGGGCCTCTGTTGCTCAACTAGGCGTCTCCTCTCCCAGCACAGCCGTCCTCTAGCCTGGGGTGGGCTGGCAGGCGGCACATGGAATTCTCGGAGGCCCGAGCCTCCCTCCCCTCTGCCCCCAGAAGGTCACAGGTTGCACGAGCCTCCCTCCCCTCTGCCCCAGAAGGTCACAGGTCGCACCCGCATGTCAGAGATCTTTCCAGAACGCGGTCCCCCCACCACTTAACGCCCAGTCCCGGGTCCCCTGCCAGGCTGTGCTCTGGGCCCCGGGGCGCGTGGCGGGCGGGCGCATCGTGGCCTTCTAACCCGTGCCTCTGTTTCTCCTGCAGCCGAGAGCCACGAGATTTGAGCTCCCGGAACCCGTCAGCAGCATGTGTCCTCCCCCCATGCGTGACCCCGAGGCCACCGAGAAGAGCGCTGCGGCCGGGCCCTCGCGAGCGCCCGCGTCTCACTAGCAGGAGCCCGCCGGGCGCCATGGGGTGCTAGCCCTGAAGAGCCGCCGCGACCACAGGTCTCCGTGGAGCCGGGATTTGCACGGCAGCAGAGTCACCGTGGAGAGGCCAGGGTACCACAAACTTATGGATTTTGACAAGAAAGGAGGGAAAGGGGAGTCGGAGGAGGGCCGGAGAATGTCCAAGGCCGCCGGCCGGAGCAGCCACGGCGTCCGGAGCTCGGGGACCAGCTCGGGGGTCCTGATGGTGGGCCCCAACTTCCGAGTCGGGAAGAAGATAGGCTGTGGCAACTTCGGGGAGCTCCGGCTAGGTGAGCCCCGCTCGTTCACTTCTGGGTACGCGGGGGCGGGGGGGAACGTGAGGGCTGGGAACGCAGGTAAGCGCGTGTGGGTTTCTGTCCCCCGCCCCTGGAGGAGGTTCTGCAGAGGGCTGGACCCCGACAGCTGTGGGTCGGTTGTGCCGGGGGCCCCAGGCCCACAGAGCTCAGGAGGCTGGTGATGCGGAGCTGGGGGTCCAGGGGCATCTCCTGCACAGCACTTAGTGGTTGGAGCTTAGTGGTGGGCGACCCCCAGCCCCCGTCCAGTGGTCCGTGTCTGTCTGTCGGCTGGTGTTGCTGGTGTCTGACATGCCCAGCGGCCTGCGAGGCTGGGAGAGGCCTGTCCTGAGCCTGAACCTTGGCCGTGCCAGAGGCGCTGGGATGGGATCAGCAGCGGGTCCTCACTGCCCTGGGCTCTGGGTCTGAGCCAGTGGACTGCCAGCAGCGGGGGCCCAAACTGCTCATGGGAAGGGCGGAGGTGTGGGAGAGACAGGCCCCTCCCCCGGGTGCGGGGCCCTGCGTGGATCTGTGCTGCACGGTGGCCGACTCTTCAGCTTCCCCGACGGGGCTTCCGCGGCCCAACCCTGCTGCCCCATTAGCGTGTGCACGTATGTGTGCTCACACGCACACTGGCTGGCACACGCACACTCACGTCCCCCGGCCCAGGCCTGTCCTATAGCCTGGGGGTGCCCCTTGTGGCTTTGGGGACCCAGATGGCTGTCCTGGGTTCTGGCCTTGGCATTGGGAGCCACAGCCTAAACAGCACAGGTCTGGGTAAACAGATGGTGGAGCTTGCGTTGGGGACTACGGGGGTAGTGGCTTTTGGCTTAAAACGCTTTGAAGGATCAAGTAGGCGAAACCCGCGGTACAGGGGGCTCACTATGCTGGTTGTGCTGTGGGGTTTTATGTCAGGGGCTGGAGCAGCTGCAGATTTCGGTATCCTCTGGGGCTCCTGGAAGCATTCCCCTGGAGGCCGAGGGGCAACTGTGTTCTTTCCTGCCAGGCTCCTCCGGCTCAGTGCCTGTGCTTTTCTGGGCCTGCAGTCAGTCGCTGTTTGTTACTCTGTCCGTCTGTATGACTGCACCCCATTTTGTTCGTGCGTTCTCCTGCTCAGGGACCTTTGGCTGTGCCCAGATTTGGGGTGTTGTGAATAAAATTGCCCTGAGCACCTTTCTTCAAGTCTCGTGTATGAGTGTTTTCATCGAAGTGCTGGGTCACGTGTGCTTATGAGAAACCGCCAGGCTGGTTTCCAAAGCAGTCGTACCCCTTTGAACTCCCGCGGGCAGCGTGTGAAGGTTCTCAGTATCCCACATCCTCATCAACACTTGGAGTTGTCGGGCTTTTCCACTTGGAGCGTGCTAGCGGGTGTGAAGTGGTGCCTCACTGTGGACTTTATTTGCATTTCCCTGATGACTACTGTTGACCACTGTTCTCCCGTATATAGTATGTCTTGTCTTGTGCCTGTTGCAAAGATTTTTTCATCTCTGGGTTCAGATGTTGATTCGGCCTTAATTTAGGTGTGTTTTTTTTTTTCTGTTTATCCTGCTTTGGGTTCATTGCGCTTCTAGGGTATGTATATTAACTCTCTTTTGTTAAATTTGGAAAAACTTTGCCATCATCACCTCAAATGTTCTTTCTGCCTCTGTTTAGTCTCCTCTCGTTCTCATACTCCAGTCACACATTAGGAGTGTTTGATGCTGTCCCACAGGTCCCTCAGGTTCCTCTCAAGTTTTTTTTCAGTCTTTTTTCTTTCTTCAGCCTGGATAGTTTTTACTGCCTTATTGTAAGTTCACCCTTCTTTTTCTTCTGCAGCGTCCAATATATTATTTGATACATCCACTGAATTTTTCATTTGATACATGGTATTTTTCACTTCCATTTGATTCCCTTATTTTTCTGTTGAGATTTCCCATCTGCCTGTTCATTTTGCCCATCTTTTCCTTAAAATCCTCGAACATACTTGCAATAGCTTTTTAAAAGTATATATTTATTTATTTTACTTATTTATTTTACTTATTTATTTTTGGCTGCATTGGGTCTTAGTTGCGGTGCGTGGGATCTTTGTTGCAGTGCACGGGCTTCTCTCTAGTTGTGGCACCTGGGCTTCTCTCTAGTTGTGGCGTGCAGGCTCCAGAGCACATGGGCTCTGTAGTTGTGGTGCATGGGCTCTCTAGTTGAGGCATGTGGGATTAGTTGCCTCGTGGCGTGTGGGATCTTAGTTCCCTGACCAGGGATCAAACCTGCATCCCCCGCATTGGAAGGCAGATTCTTAACCACTGGACCACCAGGGAAGTCCCAGCTTTTTTTAAATTGAGGTATAGTTGATTTACCATGTTGTATTAATTTCTGCTGTACAGCAAAGTGATTCAGTTATACATATATTCTTTATTAAATATTCTTTATCATATTGGTTTATCATAGGATACTGAATATAGTTCTCTGTGCGATAGAGTAGGACCTTGTATCTGCTGACGTGTTGCCTAACATCTGCTAACCCCAACCTCCCACTCCATCCCTCCCCCAACCCCTCGTCCTTGGCAACCACCAGTCTGTCCTGTATGTGATTCTGTTTCATAGATAGACTCCACATATAAGTGCTATCATATGGTGTTTGTCTTTGTCTTTCTGACTTGCTTCACTTAATATGGTAATCTCTAGGTCAATCCGTGTTGCCACAAATGGTATTATTTCATTGTTTTTTATGGCTGAGTAGTATTCCACTCTGTGTGTGTGTGTGTGTGTGTATGCGTACACATCTTTTTTCTCCATTCCTCTGTTGATGGACATTTAGGTTGTTTCCATGTCTTGACTGTTGTAAATAATGCTGCTATGAATACTGGGGTGCATGTATCTTTCTGGATTATAGATTTGTCTGGATATACGCCCAGGAGTGGGATTGCTGGATCACATGGTAGCTCCCTTTTTAGTTTTCTGAGGAGCCTCCATACTGTTCTCCACAGTGGCTGCACCAATTTACATTCCCACCAGCAGTGTAGGAGCGTTCCCTTTTGCAGTAGCTATTTTAAATGCCGTGTCTGTGGTGCCTTTGGTGCTGTTTTTCCTTCTTGCAGTGCTGTTCCTTTTTTCACATGTCTAGGGATGTTTTATTGTCTGTTGGACAATGTGGGTGCCACACGTGAGGCCTGGATCATGCTTCATCCTGGCGACTCATCATGACCCCACCAGGGACTGTTTCTCAGCTTTGATAGGGTGGGTGGCAAGCAGGCATTACTCAAGGGCTGGGGTCGCCCCCTCCCAGTGTGTGGGCTTTCTGGGTTCTCAGCCAAATGTCCGGGAGTTCAGGGTGGCCTCCGTGCTCTGGGTGGTGGAGGCTCCAGCGTCTTCCTGCCCTGTGCAGCCCCGGCATCTCCCTTCTGCTTGTGGGCCCCCGGAGGCGTTCTCTGTCAGGCCTTGCAGACTCTCCCACTTTTCACACCTACTTCTGAGCTGGCTGTTGGTGAGGCTCAGAGCCTGGAGCACCCGAGGTCCCCAGGAAGCTGTAAATCCAGACTTCAGATGCCCGCATGCACGTGCGCGCACACACTCACCTTAAACTCATCTGGAGTCCGGGACTTTGGCTTCCCCACGTGCACAGTCAAAACAGGAGGTTTCTTGACCAAGACACAGAATAAGATGACCAATTACCAGAAAGGATCAGTTAGGCATCATCAAAGTTTTAAATTTCCAGAAATGTTGTTTAGAGCACGAGTAGGGGGGCTTCCCTGGTGGCGCAGTGGTTAAGAATCCTCCTGCCAATGCAGGGGACAGGGGTTCCATCCCTGGTCTGGGAAGATCCCACATGCCGCGGAGCAGCTCAGCTCACGCACCACAACTACTGAGCCCGCGTGCCACAACTACTGAAGCCCGCGCATCTAGAACCCGAGCTCCGCCACAAGAGAAGCCACCGCAATGAGAAGCCTGTGCACTGCAGCGAAGACCCAAAGCAGCCAAAAATAAGTAAAATTAAATTAAAAAAAAAAAAAAAGCACGAGTAGGCGAGCCACAGACCGGGAGGTGCTGTTTGCTGAGCACCATTGGACAAAGCGCTGTCACCCAGGACGCAGGAGAAGACAACAGCTTGGTCAGTAATAAAAAAACAGGTGCTGCGATTAAAACTGGGCCAGAGATCTGGAAGCAGACGGACAAGCGGCTGGGGGGCGTGGAGGGCACCTCGCCTTGTTGGCCCCGGACAGGACTTCTGCTCCGTGCGCAGCACAAGCCAGCACACCTGCCCGAGAAGTGACAGGAAGGCCCGTGCGCAGCGTTCAGTAACGGACGCTGGAGACGGGCCAGGTGTGTCCGTGCTGCGACGGACGCGCCTGGGCAGGAAGCCAGAGCGAGCCGCGTCATGCGTGTGCAGGGAACCCCAAGGAGCAGGGAGCATGTGGGGTGGTGTTCCGCCTCTTGGGAGGTGAGGTGGCGGTGACGCTGTCTGTCCTCGCGGGATTGGGGTGGCCCAGGACCACGCGTTTGCCAAAGCTCCTCAAATGCTGTGCGTTTCCCAGGTAAATGCCTCCTCCCAAGGGAAAAACAAGCACTAAGTACAAATCGAAGTTGATCTGCAGGCTGCAGTGTGTAGGGGGCAGGGTGCTGAGGTCTGCAACTTCCAGATGCCTCTGAAAATGAGATGAACAGGTGATGGCTGTGCAGCAGAACAGAGCGGTCGCGGATTGTGTGACCCAGGCAGCCAGGGTGGGGGGCTCCCTGCGCCCAGCTCGTCCCGCTTTTCTGAATGTGTGAAACTTTCATCATAAAATGTGGAGGGGAAACACAAGAGGCATGCCTGTTATTTAACGAAAATGAGGAGGACTAGATGGGCGCTTTCTTTCTCTGCCGCTGGGTGCCTTTTACTCGTAGTAACCGAAGGAGTGGAATCTGCAGGAGGGGCCCCTGCGGGCACCCCCTTCGCACAGTGGCAGTGTACAGAACAGAGAGGTAGAAAGCTGGGAGAGGAAGAAATACAGCTGTGACCTGTCTCGGACGGCTTGATTGCCCATGTGCGGAGGCCAGAGTAGCCTCTCAGTAAACAATTAGGAAGGAATGAGTTTGGTAAGGCTGCTGCATATGCCAACACAGATCGACTGTGTTTCTCTGTTGGAGCAACGACTGGAAAATAAAAATTTAAGAATAGTCCCGATCGTGTAAGAGCACCAAAACCCATCAGGTGCCTCCAGAACAAATCTCACAAAGGCCGCACACTCTCTCTACGCTGAGCAGTAAAAACATCGCTGAGAGAAGTTAACTCTGGAGACGTGGATGGCATGGTTCTCCGCAGACTTGGGGCCACCCCTGCAGTTGTCTGGGGACCAGCTGACTCTATAGACGGGGACGGACACCAAGGCCTTGGAGGAGCTGAGACTGAGCTGAAGACTCCAGGCCAAGCACCACAGTGATGAGACAGCCGGGATGGGCAGGGACCCGGGGGACCGACTGACAGGCATGCGGGCCCCTGACTTGGGCTTGTGGGGTCGTACACACCGGTGTCTTGGCCACCCATGGGTGGGGCGGAACGGCCTGGTGCAGCTGTCTCCCAGACTGTCCCACTGCAGTGGGATGGAGAGGAAGCTGAGGCCTCTTCCCACACTGGATCCTCTCAGAAATAAGACGCAGCAGCACGGCACTTCAGGCGTGAGGTTGCCTGGAGGAGCAGCGCACCGTGGGGCTGAGTCAGAGCTCAGGACCTGGAAAGGCGGGACGGCAGCACCGGGAGGGGCAGAGGGTGGAGCTCACCACACTGTGCATGCAGACGGCCACCCAGGGGCTCAGCCACTGGTAGGAACTGTAGCAGGCGAACAGCTCGTGTTTTTGCAGTTTCGTGAGGTTGAGTGCCATGGCTTGTTCTCCGTGGGCACCTGGAGGTCCAGGTGGGCCAGCGATGGGCCGCGTGAGACGTCCTGCCCCAGGCCTGTCTGTCTAAGCTGAGGACGCAGGTTACGCTCCCTCCTGATGGGCTCCTGGCTGGGGCCCCTGCTCCACAGCGAGGGGGTGGGGCTTGTCCACTGGACGTGTACAGCTCAAGGCTGGAGTTCCTGGCGTTGTGGAATGGGGGGGTCCCTAGAGGCCGGAGCGGTGAGCACAGGTCAGGTGGCGGGGCGGGAGGGGGGGCTCACAGAGCCTCTGGGGACGGCGGGGGGAGGGTGTGTGGGAGGGGTGTGATGTCTCCTCCAGGTTCCCTGTGGCTGGAGCTGAAGAAAGGCCTTGGGGTCACCAGGACTCTGTTGTGTTTTCACTTTTTTAGATGGGAGAAGTTGGAGCGTGTTGGCGTGCTGGCGGGAAGGATCCCGCAGAGGACTTGGGAGCAGCCCTGAGTGGGCGGAGGCAGGGTTGGCCTCTGGGGCGGTGCTGGAGGAGAGGGCAGGACGGCAGGGAGGGGGCCCAGGAGATGAGGGTGCGGGGGCAGATGTGGGTTCCCACGGCTGGTGGGAGTACCTTGCGGGCCTGGGAGGGATGGGCCCATCCTTTTCCCTTCCAGGTCCGGAAGGGATGGGCCACGCTCAAGGAGGGCTGCCGCAGAACAGGAGGTGCCCCTTGGACGGGTGGGTCGTGAGCAGTCTCCCGTGTGCTGGGGGTCCTGCCGACCTGACGTGCCTCTCCTCCCACAGGAAAGAATCTCTATACAAATGAATACGTAGCTATCAAATTGGTGAGTCTGGGCCCTGCCCCCTTCCCCCAGTCCCCAGCCCGGGCAGGCCCCTCGCCGGCCCCCAGCAGAGGCTGTCCCCACGGGCCGGGAGGAGGGCAGGACCGTGCCCTGCGTGACATCCATGTGTCCCCTCGTCCCTCCCAGGAGCCCATCAAGTCCCGGGCGCCGCAGCTGCACCTGGAGTACCGCTTCTACAAGCAGCTCAGCGCCACAGGTACCCCGGGGCCGGGTGTGGGGAGCGCAGGGGGAGCCCGCCCGGGCGTCGCGTGAGTCTGTGTGTCCTCCACCCGCAGAGGGCGTCCCTCAGGTCTACTACTTCGGCCCGTGCGGGAAGTACAACGCCATGGTGCTGGAGCTGCTCGGACCCAGCCTGGAGGACCTGTTCGACTTGTGCGACCGCACGTTCACTCTCAAGACAGTGCTCATGATTGCCATCCAGCTGGTGCGGGCCGCGGGAGGGCGAGGGGGCCGGACGCTGTGGGGCGGCAGAGGGAAGGTGGGCAGGGCGGAGGGAGCCCGCTGAGGCCCGCCCGCCCGCAGATCACGCGCATGGAGTACGTGCACACCAAGAGCCTCATCTACCGCGACGTGAAGCCCGAGAACTTCCTGGTGGGGCGACCGGGCACCAAGCGGCAGCACGCCATCCACATCATCGACTTTGGCCTGGCCAAGGAGTACATCGACCCCGAGACCAAGAAGCACATCCCGTACCGCGAGCACAAGAGCCTGACGGGCACGGCACGCTACATGAGCATCAACACGCACCTGGGCAAGGGTGAGCGGCGTGCGGGGTGGGCGGGGGGGCGCGAGGGCTGCGCTGACCTGCCATCCCCCCCGCAGAGCAGAGCCGCCGTGATGACCTGGAGGCGCTGGGCCACATGTTCATGTATTTCCTGCGCGGCAGCCTGCCCTGGCAGGGGCTCAAGGTGGGCGCGCCGGGGCCGGGGCGGGGCTGGGGGTCTCTTGTGGGTAGCGCCTCGGTGCCGACCGCACTCTCCCTGCAGGCCGACACGCTCAAGGAGCGCTACCAGAAGATTGGGGACACTAAGCGGGCCACGCCCATCGAGGTGCTCTGTGAGAGCTTCCCAGGTGAGGGTCTGCCCCCCCGTCCCCCGCACTCCCTGCCGACCCCCTGCCCAGTGCCGCCGCCCCGCTCCTCCACGCCCCCCAGCCCTGTCGCTGTCCGCAGAGGAGATGGCTACGTACCTGCGCTACGTGCGGCGCCTGGACTTCTTCGAGAAGCCGGACTACGACTACCTGCGCAAGCTCTTCACCGACCTCTTTGACCGCAGCGGCTTCGTGTTCGACTACGAGTACGACTGGGCCGGGAAGCCCCTGGTACGTGGGCGGAGGGGAGGCTGGTGCTGGAGGGGCCCCTGGCGCGTGGGGGCAGCTGGCAAGGACCCTGAAGCCCCTGTGCTCGGGGGCGGGGGTGGCTGGCACGTGACGTGGGGCGGGGGGTGGCTGCCGGGCCTCAGCCGCATCCTGCCCCCTTGCAGCCCACGCCCATCGGCACGGTCCACACCGACCTGCCCTCGCAGCCTCAGGTTCGGGAAAAAGCCCTGCTATACAGCAAAAACCAGGTGAGGGGCCGGCCGAGGACCCCAGCAGCGTGGGGGTGGGGAGAGCAGGGCCTACAGGACTCCCCTGCCCCTCTTGCCCCGCAGGCACTGAACTCCACCAACGGGGAGCTGAATGCCGATGACCCCACCGCTGGCCACTCCAACGCCCCCATCACGGCCCCCGCAGAGGTGGAGGTGGCCGACGACACCAAGTAAGGCCCCCGCGGTTGCTGGGGGCTGGGACTCCCTGGGCCCACCCCCTTGCGCCCGTTCCCCCATCCCCCTCTTCTCCAGCCTGCGCCGCCTCCCAGCCTGTGCCCGCCCCTTCCAGGTGCTGCTGTTTCTTCAAGAGGAGGAAGAGAAAATCTCTGCAGCGACACAAGTGACCCCGGGGCGGTGGCCTCTGAAGCCTCCCTCTGCAGCCCCTCGGGGCCCGCTTTTCCACGGCCGCGTGGCCACCGCTGGATGCAGACTGCAGGCCCGGCAGAGCTGCCAGCCCCCGCGTGGGGTCACTTCCTTCACGTAAGACTTTGGCCGAGATTTCTACACCTGTGTCTAGTCCTCCCCTCCGAGAGCATTAACTATTTAAGACAAGGAAGAGAGAAAACCACAGCGGCCGCCCTGCCTTGTGCCCCCGCGCGTCTGCTGAGTAAGTAGCGCGGCCGCCTCCGTCCAGCCCGCCGCTCGCCCGTTAGTGTCATAAAGTGCAGCTTGTCTCCCTCGATCCAAAGGCCGTTTTCTCGAGGGGGCGCTGCGGGGCGTTGCTGCCAGGGGTGAGCCCGCCCTGGGCCTCCCCAGACCAAAGGGGAAGGCGGGATGAGAGCGGCCCCCAACTGAAATGCTGCACCAAAGCCTGGGCCGGTGGGCGCAGCCCGCGGGGGGTCTGCACACCTGCTCGTGGAGCCGCCGGCCTGGAACTCGGGGTGGCCACCGCGTGGCCTGTGGGCTCCTTGTGTCGCTCTGCGCTGCCGGCCGAGCCGTGGAGACAAGCGCCTTAAAGCCCATCCGAGCCCCGCAGGTGCGTGTGGAGCCGGCAGCCCGTTGGTGCGGCCCCCGTGGTCCCCTGGGGCCCGCGTGCTGAGGGCAGAGCAACTGGGGGCACCCCGCGTGTGCGTCTAGGTCTTGCTTTACAAAAAGTGTACAGAAATGGCACTTCCGTTTCTCTGATGCTTCCTGGAAGCCATAGAACATAGGGGCTTTTTTTAAAAAATAAAGGAAAATGAAACCAATTCTGAGCGTGGTGTCCAGTCTTTCCAAGGGGCTTGGCTGAGGCAAGCAGCAGCTCAGATAGCCAAGTCCCTGGGAAGGGACAGGCTAGGAGGCAGGACAACTTGGGGAAGGAGCCGGGGAGTGGCAGCCCCCTTGCTCAGGAGAAATAAACGGTCGGAAACAAGGTAACGGAACTGAAGTGGATGTAAGAACCAGGTTTAGGACTTCCCTGGTGGCGCAGTGGTTAAGCATCCACTTGCCGGTGCAGGGGGACACAGGTTCGAGCCCTGGTCCCAGAAGGTCCCACATGCGGCGGAGCAACTAAGCCCAGGCGCCGCAGCTACCGAGCCTGTGCTCTAGAGCCCGCGAGCCACAACTGCGGAGCCCGCCTGCCACAACTACTGAAGCCCACGCGCCTAGAGCCCATGCTCCACAACAAGAGAAGCCACCTCAATGAGAAGCCCACGCACCACAACAAAGACCCAACGCAGCCAAAAAAAAAAAAAAAACCAGGTTTGGTCTACTTGAGGCTGGTGGAAAAAGCCATTGAAGTAAATCACAGTGAGAACAGCAAACACGGGAGCTGAAGGACAGACTCCTTGCCGTTGTCTGCACAAGTCCATCTGAAACCCTAACCCTAAGGCTTCCCTTCCAGGAGCAAAAAGGTACCAGCTGTATGTGAATGGTTAGGTCTTGAGTGAACCCGACAGCACAAAGTGGGAAGCCCTGTGACAGCGTCACAGTCACTGTGGACGCGGCTGAGGAAAAATGACTTTGGTGGCTATGGACTGATTGTTTATGTCCCCCAACATTCAGATGGTGCTGCCAGACCTGCAGTGGAGGACAGTGTTAGGAGGCATGGGGCCTTCATGATGGGACTAGGGTCCTGGTAAGGAGAGGAGGAGAGACCAGAGCTCTCTGTGCTGGATGAGGATGCAGCGGGAAGGCGGCTGTCTGCAGGCCGGGACGCGGGCCCTCACCAGGAACCGGCCACACCAATCTCGGACTCCAGGACAGTGAGAAATGCCATGTGTGGTTTCAGCCTGTGTTCTGTTAGGGCAGCATCAGCTAAGAAAACACAACAGCAGCAGTTCTTGAAACAGCTTCACAAGGATCCAGGTAGTTGAAAACGGTGGCAGCCCACCGTCTGTCCCAAACAACACAGAACCACTGGGAGGAATGCCTGCCGTGTACAACATCCTGTCTACACTTACAAAGTAAGGAGCACCGCCAAGTCCGCCGTGGGAGCCTGGCCTCCCTCCCACCCCTTTCTCTCTGCTGGGCCGCGTGGGAGCATTGGCAGGGGGCAGCCAGCGAGGTGGGCAGAAGCCAAAAGACAGAGGTTCACGGCACAACCTGCACATGTCCCTTGCCCCAGCCAGGAACCCCGGCGTCCCCAGGAGAGAGCATGAGGTCAGAGAAGGGCAAGACCGTCCCAACAGCATCAGAAGATACGAAACCATCTTGGATCAGAAATTCAAAAACAAGGGACAGACGTGGACAAAAACCAGACTTGGAAATGGCTGATCCAATTCTGGAAGAAAATGAAAGAACAGATGATTTTAGAAACGAAGGATAAACTGTAAGGTGCCCGAGGCTCCAGGGGAGATCTGAGAAAAGGCCTGGGAAGCAGAACAAGATGGTGAAGAGTTGACGCAGTTGCTGACGCAGGAGATGGTGGCCGAGTGAGTGTCAGTCTCAGAGTCTGAAGGAGATCAGAGCGGGTATTTAAAGCTGTTGCTGGGAGTTCCCTGGTGGTCTAGTGGTTAGGGCTCCGTGCTTTCACTGCCGTGGCCAGAGTTCAATGCCTGGTTGGGGAACCGAGATCCCGCCAGCCACACCGCGCAGCCAAAAAATAAAAAATAAAGCTGCTGCTGAAGGGAACTTTCCAGGTAGAGCCTGGAATCTCCACCATGAATTAGAGACGGTTGCCCACAAGGCACATCCTCGCAAGGATGTGGGACGGCCTTACGAGGACGTGCACGGGGACGGCCATGATTGGGGCCTGCAGGCAGAGAGGTAGAATCATGCACCGAGGCTTGAGAACTCAGCAGCTCAGCCTTTTCAGAAGCTGGTGGAACGAGCCTGAGCTGAGGCTCCCACGTGCTGCCAGGGTGTCCCTCCAGCACCGAGGCCTGGAAAGGCCAGTGCTGCCTGCCCGGCCCGGGATGGAGGGGTAGAGGCCACCTCTGTGTTGTGGGGAAGTGGAAATGGCGCAACTGGGAGAGCAGGCGGAGAGGAGGCCAGGCCAGCCCTCTGGCGGTGCTGGAACCAGAGGGGTCAGCTCACGTGGCGGTTTTCGTTATAAACAGGGAAGGAACGCAGAAGAGAGGGGCACCTGTGTGATGTTGGCCTATTCCCACTTACCCCGACTTGTGCTATTTTTGCCATTTATTTTACTTCTGACATACGTTATAAGCCCGCAACTCCCTGTCATTATATACGGTCAAGTCTTTCAAATACATTTTTTTAATAAATTTATTTTATTTTTGGCTGCGTTGGGTCTTCGTTGCTGTGTGCGGGCTTTCTCTAGTTGTGGCTCGTGAGCCCTAGAGCACAGGCTCAGTAGTTGTGGCGCACGGGCTTAGTTGCTCCATGGCACGTGGGATCTTCCCGGACCAGGGCTCGAACCCGTGTCCCCTGCATTGGCAGGCGGGTTCTTAACCACTAATTTATTGATTTTTGGCTGCGTTGGGTCATCGTTGCTGCACGCGGGCTTTCTCTAGTTGTCGTGAGCAGGGGCTACTCTTCGTTGCGGTGCGCGGGCTTCTCATTGATGTGGCTCCTCTTGTTGTGGAGCATGGGCTCTAGGCTCGTGGGCTTCAGTAGTTGTGGCGCGTGGGCTCAGTAGTTGCGGCTCGCGGGCTCTACAGCACAGGCTCAGTAGCTGTGGCACACGGGCTTAGTTGCTCTGTGGCATGTGGGGTCTTCCCCAACCAGGGTTCGAACCCGTGTCCCTTGCATTGGCAGGTGGATTCTTAACCACTGTGCCACCAGGGAAGCCCCTCAAATACATTTTTAAAAAGAGTTTTGTGGACTTCCCTGGTGGCGCAGTGGTTGACAGTCCGTCTGCCGATGCAGGGGATGGTCACGCTTCCCACTGCTCTTTGTTTCATCTGCTGACCCACCAGAGGTTCCATTTGAGATCCTTTCCTTTCGGTCTGAAGAGCTCCCTTTAATACGTCTTGTGGTGCGGGTTTACTGGCAACAAATTCTCCCAGCTTTTAGTGGCCTAAAAATATCTTTATTTCGCCTACATTAGCAGAAGGTATTTTCAGTGGGAATGGGATTCTGCGTTGGCAGGTGGTTTGGGTTTGACTTTCTTGCCTCAGCATTTTAGAGATGCTATTCCGTTGTTCCTGACGAGAGGTGAGCTGGCCCTGTTAACCCCTTCAAAGGAATGTGTCTTTTTTGTCCGGCTGCTTTTCTTTTTTAATTTATTTTTGGCTGCGTTGGGTGTTTGTTGCTGTGCGTGGGTTTTCTCTACTTGGGGTGAGTGGGGGCTACTCTGTTGCGGTGCGCGGGCTTCTCGTTGCAGTGACTTCTCTTGTTGTGGAGCACGGGCTCTAGGCGCACGGGTTTCAGTAGTTGTGGCGCACGGGCTCAGTTGCTCCGCGTCATGTGGGATCTTCCAGGACCAGGGCTCAAACCAGTGTCCCCTGCATTGGCAGGCGGATTCTTAACCACTGTGCCACCAGGGAAGCCCTGCTTTTTATATTTTGAAGTTATTTGACTCTGATGGGTGTTTTTGGTTGTTTTTTTAAAGTATAGTTGATTTACAATGTTGTGTTAGTTTCGGGTATATAGCAAAGTGATCAAATTTTATATATATGTGTGTATATATATATGTGTGTGTGTGTGTTCTTTTTCAGATTGTTTTCCGTTATAGCTTGTTACAAGATATTGAATATAGTCTCAGGGCTATACGTAGGTTCTTGTTGCTTATTATATGTATAGTAGTGTGTTTCTGTTAATCCCAAACTCCTAATTTATCCCTTCCTCCCATCCTCTTTGGTAACTGTAAGTTTGTTTTCTGTGTCTGTGAGTCTCTTTCTGTTTTGTAAATGTGTTCGTTTGTATTATTTTTTATATTCCACATATAAGTGATATCATACGGTATTTGTCTTTGTCTGACTTATTTAGTATGATAATCTCTAGGTCCATCCATGTTGTGGCAAATGGCATTATTTCATTTTTATGGCTGAGGTAGTATTCCATGTATATAGGTACCACATCTTCTTTATCGATTCCTCTGTCGATGGACATTTAGGTTGCTTCCGTGTCTTGGCTATTGTAAACAGTGCTGTGAATACTGGGGTGCATGTATCTTTTCAGATTAGAGTTTTGTCTGGATATATGCCCAGTAGTGGGATTGCAGGATCATATGGTAGCTCTATTTTTAGTTGTTTAAGGAACCTCCATACTGTTCTCCATAGTGGCTGCACCAATTTACATTCCCACTAACAGTGTAGGAGGGTTCCCTTTTCTCCACACCCTCTCCGGCATTTATTATTTGTAGACTTTTTAATGATGGCCATTCTGACTGGTGTGAGGTGATTCTTCATTGTAGTTTTGATTTGCGATATATGTATCTATACATATATATGTGTATAAATAGATATATATGTATTTATACTGTATGCAGATAAGGAACGATCCTGAAGTGAATGATATTGTGATTATAATATGCCAGAAAAAATGTGTATATCATATTTTCTATTCATCCATCAAGGGACACTTAGGTTGTTTCCATGTCTTGGCTATTGTGAATAATGCTGCAGTGAACATGGGGGGTGCATATGTCTCTTCAAGATACCTGATTTCATTTCCTTTGGATATATACCCAGAAGTGGGACTGCTGAATCATATGGGAATTCTATTTTGAATTGTTTGAGGAACCATCATGCTGTTTTCCATTGTGGCTGTATCTATATTTCTGTATTTCTGTAGATTTCTGTAGTGAATCTGTTCTTTTTCTCGTTTTATTTTTAACCACCTAAAGTTATGGCCTGCCACAACAGTCTATATCCTAACCAGAAATTGAACCCCTTTTATTATCTCTTTCATGTCTGTAGGATCTGTAGCGGTGTTCCCCTTCTCTCTCTCTCTCTTTTTTTAATAAAGGGAACTTTATTTTTATTTATTATTTATTTATTCTTGTTTGTGTTGGGTCTTCGTTGCTGCGTGCAGGCTTTCTTTAGTTGCAGCGAGCGGGGGCCACTCTTCATTGCAGTATGTGGGCTTCTCATTGCTGTGGCTTCTCTTGTTGTGGAGCACGGGCTCTAGGGCATTTAGGCTTCAGTAGTTGCAGCACGAGGGCTCAGTAGTTGTGGCGCAGGGGCTTAGTTGCTCCGCAGCATGTGGGATCTTCCCGGACCAGGGCTTGAACCTGTGTCCCCTGCAGTGGCAGGTGGATTCTTAACCACTGCGCCACCAGGGAAGCCCCCGCTTCTCACGTTTGGTGTTAGTCATGTGTTTTCTCTTTAAAAACAAACAGAAACGTTTGCTATTGTTTTATCAAAGGACCAAAGGTTTGTTTGTATTTCATGTTTTTCGTGTTTTCTGCTTCAGTTTTGGCCTCATTATTTTGTTATTTCTCCTGTTTTGGGTTGAACTTGCCGTTAATTCTCTAGTGTCTTAAGATGAAACCTGAGACCATGGATTTTAAACCTCTCTTCTTGGGAATACCCTGGCGGTGCAGTGGTTAGGACTTGGCGCTTTCACTGCGGGGGCCCGGGTGAAATCCTTGGTCAGGGAACTAAGATCCTGCAAGCTGTGTGGTGCAGCCAAAAAATTAATGATAACAAATAAGTAAAATAAACCTTTCTTCTTTTCCAACCTACGCATAAAGTATAAGTGCTCCCCTCAATTCTGCTTTAGCAGGATCTTCAAATTTTGGTGTATTATAATCACCATCATTCAGTTCAGAGTAGTTCTTAATTTCCACCTGGTTTCTATTTTAGCCTATGTTTATGTCAAGGAGTTAATTACCAAACACTTGGGGATTTCTTGTTGTTATCCTACGATTGATTCTAGTTTGATTCCACTTTAGCCAGAGAACATGCTCTGCAGGAGGTAAATTATGCTTAAACCTGCATTACGGTACATAATATTACCTATTGTGGTCATGGTTTCCTGTGCACTTGATAAGAACCTGTGTTCTGCAGTTGCTGGGAGTAGTGTTCTGTGTGTGTCCACTAGGCAAGTCTGCTGTTCATGTTGTTCCGATCTTAATGATCCTTCCTGATTTCTTCTGTCATTTATAGAGAGCTGTGTGAGGGTGTCCATCTCCAACTATGAATATAGTTTTGCCAGTTTTTGTTTTGTCCTGTCAGTTCTTTTTTAAATATATTTTAAAAATTATTTATTTATTTATTTGGTTGCACTGGGTCTTAGTTGCAGCACATGGGATCTTTAGTTGTGGCATGCAGGATCTAGTTCCCTGACCAGGGAGTGAACAAGGGCCCACTGCGTTGGGAGTGTGGAGTCTTTTTTTTTTTTAATTATTATTATTTTTTAAAATATTTTATTTATTTTTGGCTGCATTGGGTCTTCGTTGCATGGAGTCTTCTTCATTCTTCCTCTTCCCCTCCTCTGGGACTCCACTGACAGACGTCAGGCCCTTTGACTGTGTCCCACATCCCTTATGATCTGTTTCATTTTCCCATTCTTATTACTTTTTACTTTTTTTCACCTTGGACATTTCTTATTGCCCTGTCTTCTGTTGTGTCCAGTCTACTGCTGCTCCTAGCTGCCAATATTTTCATTACAGATACTGTATTTTTCAGTGCTAGACTGTCAAATATAGATATGTTCCAACTCTGTTGAATTTTGTTATTTTTTTCTTATTTATTCATTTAATTTTTTTTTACATTGGAGTATAGTTAATTTACAATGTTGTGTTTTAGGTGTACAGCAAAGTGACTCAGTAATATATCTATTCTTTTCCCACTTCGGTTATTACAGACTATTGAGTAGAGTTCCTTGTGCTATACAGTAGGTCCTTGTTGGTTATCTATTTTATGTCTAGTAGTGTGTATATGTTAATCCCAACCTCCTAATTTATCCCACCCCCACCTTTCCCCTTTGGTAACCATAAGTTTGTTTTCTGTGAGTCTGTTTCTGTTTTGTAAATAAGTTCATTTGTATCATTTTTTAGATTCCACATATAAGTGATATCATATGATATTAGTCTTTTCTGTCTGACTTCACTTAGTATGAGAATCTCTCGGTCCATCCATGTTGCTGCAAATGGCATTATTTCATTTTTTTTATGGCTGAGTACTATTCCATTGTATGTATGTACTGCATCTTCTTAAATATTCATCTGTCAGTGGACATTTAGGTTGCTTCTGTGTCTTGCCTATTGTAAATAGTGCTGCTGTGAACATTGGGGTGCATGTATCTTTTTGAATTATGCTTTTCTCTGCATATATGGCCAGGTGTGGGATTGCTGGATCACATGGTAGCTCTCTTTTTAGTTTTTTAAGGAACCTCCATACTGTTGTCCATAGTGGCTGCACCAATTTTCATTCCCACTAACAGTGTAGGAGGGTTCCCTTTTCTCCACACCCTCCCCAGCATTTATTGTTTGTAGACTTTTTTAAAAATTAATTAATTTTATTTTTGGCTGCGTTGGGTCTTCATTGCTGTGCGTGGGCTTTTTCTCTAGTTATGGTGAGCGGGGGCTACTCTTCAGT
Source organism: Neophocaena asiaeorientalis asiaeorientalis (assembly GCF_003031525.2). Classification (NCBI taxonomy): domain Eukaryota; kingdom Metazoa; phylum Chordata; class Mammalia; order Artiodactyla; family Phocoenidae; genus Neophocaena; species Neophocaena asiaeorientalis. The sequence goes on from NW_020172691.1 coordinate 999,552, forward strand.
GCGGTGTGCAGGCTTCTTACTGCAGTGGCTTCTCTTGTCACGGATCATGGGCTCTAGGCGTGCAGGCTTCACTAGTTGTGGCACGCGGGCTCAGTAGTTGTGGCTCGTGGGCCCTAGAGCGCAGGCTCAGTAGTTGTGGCTTGCGGGCTGTAGAGTGCAGGCTCAGTTCTGCACAGTTGTGGCGCATGGGCTTCGTTGCTCTGTGGCCTGTGGGATCTTCCCGGACCAGGGTTCAAACCCGTGTGCCCTGTATTGGCAGGCGGATTCTTAACCACTGTGCCACCAGGGAAGTCCCTGTTTGTAGACTTTTTGATGATGGCTGTTCTGACTGATGTGAGGTAATACCTTGTATTATAGTTTGTTTGTTTGTTTGTTTGTTTTAGCTGTACGCGGGCCTCTCACTGTTGTGGCCTCTCCCGTTGCGGAGCACAGGCTCCGGACGTGCAGGCTCAGAGTATTATAGTTTTGATTTGCATTTCTCTAGCAGTTAGTGACGTTGAGCATCTTTTCATGTGCTTTTTGACCATCTGTATATCTTCTCTGGAGAAATGACTATTTAGATCTTCTGCCCATTTTTCGATTGGGTTTTTTGGTTTTTTTGATATTGAGCTGCATGAGCTGTTTGTATATGTTGGAGATTAATCCCTTGTAGGTCGCATCGTTTGCAAATGTTTTTTTCCCATTTCTTAGGTTGTCTTTTTGTTTTGTTTATGGTTTCCTTTGCAGTTCAAAAGCTTTTAAGTTTAGTTAGGTCCCATTTGTTTATTTTTGGTTTTATTTTCATTACTCTAGGAAGTGAATCCAAAAAGACATGGCTGCAATTTATATGAGAGAGTGTTCTTGTTGAAATTACTATTACATCTATTTTGTCCATTTTTCTACTGTCTTGAATATATGAACTCTCTGATAACTCCAATTTCTTTTATTGTTTTTTGAAGTATAGTTGATTTACCGTGTTCTGTTAGTTTCAGGTATACAGCAAAGTGATCCAGTTACCTATATATCTGTTCTTCTTCAGATTCTTTTCCATTATAGGTTATTACAGGATATTGAATATAGTTTCCTCTAAGTCAGTCCTTGTTGTTTATTTTAGACATAGTACTGTGTGTATGTTAATCCCATATTCCCAATTTATCTCCCCGCCCCCGACCTTTCCCCTTTGGTAACTCTTAAGTTTGTTTTCTATGTCTGTGAGTCTGTTTTGTACATGCGTTCATTTGTATTATTTTTTAGATTCCACATATAGTGGATATCATATATTTGTCTTTCTGATTTACTTTGTATGATAATCTCTAGGTCCATTGATGTTGCTGCAAATGGCATTATTTCATTCTTTTGTTATGGCTGAGTAGTATTCCATTGTATATATTTAGCATTTCTTTGTCCATTCATCTGTCAATGGACATTTAGGTTGGTTCCATGTCTTGGCTGTTGTCAGCTATTATGGTGCTGCTATTATAGTGCTGCTATGAGCATAGGGGTTACATGTACTTTTTTTTTTTGACGTGGACCATTTTTAATGTCTTTATTGAATTTGTTACAGTATTGTTTCTGTTTTGTTTTGGTTTTTTGGCCTGAGGCATGTGGGATCCTAGCTCCCCAACCAGGGATTGAACCCATACCCCGTACACTGGAAGGCAAAGTCGTAACCACTGGACCACCAGGAAAGTCCCTGCGTGTACCTTTTTGAATTATGCTTTTGTCCAAATATATGTCCAGGAGTAGGATTGCTGGATCATATGGTAGTTCTATTTTTAGTTGTTTAAGGAACCTCCATTGTGTTCTCCATAGTGGCTGTATCAATTCACATTCCCACCAACAGTGCAGGAGGGTCCCCTTTTCTCCACACCCTCTCCAGCATTTACTGTTTGTAGACTTTTTGATGATGGCCGTTCTGACTGGGTTGTGGGTTTTGTTTATTTTTCAGTATTTATTCATTTGGCTGCACCAGGTGTTAGTTGTGGCACGTGGGATCTTCGTTGCTGCGTGTGGGATCTTTTTTTTTTTTTTTTTTTTTTGCAGCATGCAGGATCCTGTAGTTGTGGCATACAGAATTTAGTTCCCTGACCAAGGATCCAACTCAGACCCTCTGCCTTGGGAGTGCAGAGTCTTAACCACTGGACCACCAGGGAAGTCCCAGGTTGTTTTTTTGATATTGAGCCTGCATGAGCTGTTTGTGTATTTTGCAAATTAATCACTTGTAGGTCACATTGTTTACAAATATTTTCTCCCAGTCCATAGGTCGTCCTTTCATTTTGTTTATGGTTTCTTTTGCTGTGCTAAAGCTTTTAAGTTTAATTAGCTCCCATTTGTTTATTTTTGCTTTTGTTTCCATTACTCTAGGAGGTGGATCCAAAAAGATACTGCTGTGATTCATGTCAAAGAGTGTTCTGTGTATGTTTTCCTGTAGGGGTTTTATAGTATCTGGTCTTATATTTAGGTGTTTAATCCATTTTGAGTTTATTTTGTATATGATGTTAGAGAATGTTCTAATTTCATTCTTTTAGATTTAGCTCTCCAGTCTTCCCAACACCACTTAGTGAAGAGACTGTCTTTTCTCCACTGTATATCCTTGTCTCATAGACTGACAGTGAGCGCGTGGGTTTATTTCTGGGCTTTCTATGCTGTTCCAGTGCTCTATATGTGTGTTTCTGTGCCAGTACCATACTGTTTTGATGACTGTAGCTTTGTAATACAGTCTGAAGTCATGGAGTGTGTTCTGACTTCAGCTCTTTTTTTCTTTCTCAAGATTGTTCTGGCTATTTGGGATTGTGTTTCCATATGAATTAAAAATTTTTTTGTTCTAGTTCTGTGAAGAATGCCATTGGTAATTTGATAGAGATTGCATTGAATCTGTAGATTGCTTTGGGTAGTATGGTCAGTTTAACAATATTGATTCTTCCAATCTAGGAACATGGTATATCTTTCCATATGTGTCATCTTCAATTTCTTTCATCAGCATCTCATAGTTTGCTGCGTACAGGTCTTTTGCCTCCTTAGGTAGGTTTATTCTTAGGTATTTTACTTTTTTTGATGCAATGGTACATGGGTTTCCATAATTTTTCTTATATTTCATTGTTAGTGTATAGAAATGCAACAAATTTCTGTATATTAATTTTGTATCCTGTGACTTTACCAAATTCATTGGTGAACTCTAGTCATTTTCTGGTAGCGTTTTGAGGATTTTTTATGTATAATATCATGTCATCTGAAAATAGTGACAAGTTTCCTTTTCCGATTTGGATCCCTTTTATTTCTTCTTCTGATTGCTGTAGCTAGGAATTCCAAAACTATGTTGAATAAAAGAATGGGATCTTAGAGGAATTGCTTTTAGCTTTTCACCTGTAAGTATGATGTTAGCTGTAGGTTTGCCTAATATGGCCTTTATTATGCTGAGGTATGTGATAACTCCCATTCCTGAAGTACATGTGGATCGGTTTCCGTTTTCTCTCTTGCTTTGTAATTTTTGAGTTGCTGTAGGACATTGTCATGACAGCTGGTAGAGGCTCATACTGTCCGTCTTTCTCCAGAGGGTGAGTTGCACATTCCTTTTGGCAGGTCACTGTGACCCTACATAACTATACGTCTTGGGAGTGGGGCGCAGATGTCTCGGGGGCTATTCTGACAACCCCACCGTCTTGTTGCATCTAGTTGCCAGGCTTTGCTCCTACTCGTACCCACCTGCCATGGGTGCCCCAGCTGTGCCCTCCTCTGACACCATTTGTCATCCTGTCCTGAGGCGGCAGCCCTGAACTGCAGTGGCCTCCAGGACAGACTGCTCTGGGGGCTACAGTGGAAGGCCTGGCCCCCCCACCCCGTGGATCCCTCAGCTGGGGTCTGCCTGCAGTGTGGCCGGTCTCAGGAGGTGACACAGCCTGAGGGCCACAGTGGATCTCGGCAGCCAGCCCAGTCCTGGGTCTGGATCGTCCCTGCCTTGGAACAGTAAGATGCCACATCCTCCTTTGGGCCACCTCGGGTGTAAACTGTTACTTGTACCCAAGAGTCTTCACTGCACGGAAGGAGGGGTCAGGGGTGGGGTGTGAATGCAATGAAATGCAAGGGGACTCCCCTGGTGCAGAGCCAACAGGGCCGCTCTGGGGTGCAGCCCCAGGTCCAGAGGGCAGAGCTGACAAGATCCCTGCATGGCTCACTGCAGTGGGGGCCCTGCTGACATCCTCAGAAAGTGCCAGGAGGCTCCCAGGGCCGCACCAGGGCACAGCCCCACTGTGTGGCCATCACCTGCTGGTAGCTCTGCCCACGCTGCCCAGGGTCCCTGATCACTGCACAGCAGGGGCACAACGGGAGCCCCAGGGTTTTGTGCAGAGGACAGAGGGTCTGGGGAGGGTGTGGAGCCCCACGTGATTTGGACGCCCCAAAGGTGAGAAGTCTGTGTCAGGAGATGGCCCCTCCTGTGGGCCCCCTAGCCCAGCTGGCCCCTCTAACGGTGGGGAAACAGATGCAGTGAGAAGGGCCAGGTCTCCAGCTGCCAGGGGCCCATTCTGCTGGGAAGCAGCACGAGGGTCGGGGCGGTAAGTTTCTTTCCTTTATTTAAAAAAAAAAAACATTTTGGGGTGTGGTGTGAGGACACACCTTCCATGGCTTCGGGGAGGACACAGGCTCCAGGTGGAAGCATGGGGGTGGGGAGGGGACAGTACCTGGGGGTCAGGGAGGGGCTGTGCCCTCCAGCACCTCTGTGCAGAGTGCTCGCTGGGGGCCGGGAGTGGGGCTACAGGATGTGCAGGTAGGCCAGCTGGATGCGGCCCCGTGTGTGGCCCGCAGCATCGCCCTTCCCAGGCAGACAGGGTCTGCCACCTGTGTCCACAGCTGCAGGGGCTGGGAGGGGCCGTCCAGGAGGGCTGGACAGGGATGGTCCTTCACTGGGCCCACGGGCTAGGCCTGGGGCTGGCAGGAAGCCGGCCGCAGGACCTCGGGAGGGCTTGAGCCCGCATCCTAGGGGTGGGTCAGGGTGGTCTGCGTGTCCCCCGTGAACAGAACAGAGGAACTCAGGACCCAGGCCCACTAGGGGCCCCGTACATGGTCTCCTACCAGAGGAACGGGAATCCAAGATGCACTGCCACGTGCAGCTGAAACAAACACGAGGCAACACCCTACACGAACCCTAAGGACGGGCAGCTGGTCAGGCAACCCTGCGCTGCAGGGGCAGCGGGCGGACCCTCGGCTCAGGGCAGGGTCAGGCCGGCCCTGCCCCCCAAGTCCTGAGAGGGGTTGTCTCCCACTGCCCTGCCCATCCGCCACCTCGGAACAGAGGAGCCCTCCTGGCGCCCGGGACCGAGGCAGGGGGAGCAGTGGGCGTGGCGTGGGGTGGGACAGCCTAGGTGTAGAAGATGACCTCAGGGATCTGCCCGTCCTCCACGGACGTGCCATTGTTGTTCCCGGCCGCGTAGCAGAAGGTGAAGCACGTCTTGGCCCCAGTCGTGGGCGACTCGTGGGTGACCTTGCGCAGGCCCTTGGTGCCGTAGTGGGAGTCCGGGCCCTGCGGGGTGGGGCCCGGCGGGTCAGGATGGACATGCTGCGTGTGGACAGGGCGCAGGATCCTGACCCAGCGCGGGCAGCAGGCCCTCCATGGCTGCGACGCAGGGTTGCGCGCTCCTAGCCCCACGTTGTCAGAGGTGGGCAATGGACTGGGAGGCAGGGTCCAAGTCGGGGTCCCAGGTATGGCTCAGGGGTCAGGTTCAGGGTCGGGGTCCCGGGTTCGGCTCAGGGGTCAGGTTTGGGGTCGGGGTCCCGGGTACGGCTCAGGGGTCAGGATCGGGGTCAGTGTCCCGGGTTCGGCTCAGGGACCAGGGCTGGGGTCTCGGTCCTGGGTGGGGCGGGGCGTCAGGGGCACGGCTAGGGTTGGGGTCGGGCACACCTTGAGCGTGGCGCAGGCCGTGTAGTTGACATTGGGCAGCACCTCCACCGGCTCCTTGAACATGACCCGGAAGGTGCTGGCGGAGCCGTCACAGCTGAAGCCTGTGTCGTTCTGGCCCAGGACCGTGTTGCTGTCTGTGTGGATGATCTGTGGGCCAGGAGCCAGGCACAGCTAACTCTGGTGCCCCGGCCCCTGTGCCCACCCGCGGGACCCCCAGAAGCCTGGAGCCCAGGGCTGAGCCCCACCTCCAGGCCCTGCAGCGGGGGGGTCCGACCCGTGACCTGCGCGAAGCAGGCCAGTGGCAGGAGTGAAGAGGCATCGTCCTGGGTCCCCCAGACTCCAGAACACTCGTGCCACCTTGGGGGAAACACAAGCAGAGCCTCGACTGAGAGGGACGCAGTGGGATGTGGAGGGGCAGGGCCTGGAGGCGAGCGGCAGGGCCTGGAGGCGAGCAGTACCTGGATGTTCACTTGGTAATCGGTGGGGCCGTGGATTGAGCCATAGAGCCCGAAGCCAACCACAAAGATGCGCTTGTTGACCGAGAACCTGAATCCGTCAGAGGAGGGAGATGCTGAGCTGG
>NW_020172691.1:1006027-1025611 GCF_003031525.2 Neophocaena asiaeorientalis asiaeorientalis
ACCTGATGCGGTCGCTTGTGCCGCTGTAGCCCCAGCGGCTCTCCACCTGCTGGAAGCGGTTGACGCTGCACTCCTTCCCGCGGAGGCAGCAGCGTGGACGGTCAATGAAGTCCACGCGTGGCTTGGGGTTGACGGTGAAGTGCAGGAAGAGGCTGACCACCTCGCGGTCCACCAGGATGCCCGACTGTGCGGGCCCTGAGGGCACAGGGGCGGGTAGGGAAGGCTGGGCAGACCCCAAGCACGCAGAAGACACTGGAAAGCATGGCACCCAACCTCTCAACTCCTCAGCATCTTTCTTCTGCAGAACATCACTGGTCCAACCACCCGCGCGGGGGGGATGGCCCTTCCGCCACGTTTGGGGAAGGACCCGAAGCAGACATGGGGCCAACGCTCTGAGTTGCTGGCTAATCGGGCAAAATCCCCCTCACTGCCCCAGGCCTCCCCACCTCCACTGGGACCACCCCAGGGGACCACCGCTGTTCCACGGAGCACCCATTGCCCTGCCCGTCCACCCCGGGCACCTACACAGACGGGGGGGATGCCAGCCCCCAAGAGAGGCCCAGAGTTGGAGAGGAGTCTGGAGGCGGGGGCCTGGATGTAGCCATGAGCTGGTGACGGGGGGCGGCGCGTGGGGTGGACAGGCAGTGCGGAAGGATTGTATGCGCCCCTGCCCGCCACCTGCACCGGGACAGGGTGCCTGACACAGGCCTTACGGCACCACCCTCGCTTTACAAGAATCACTCATTCACCAGCTTTGAGCTCATTTCTGCGCAGGTCAGCCACAACCCGGCCCACTGCCCCAACAGCTCACAGGCACACAGGTCTGAGCAACAGGGCAAGAGATCTCCATGGATCACAAGAGCAAGTTAAGATACAAAAGTGAACACAGGGCTTCCCTGGGGGCGCACTGGTTAAGAATCGCTTGCCAATGCGGGGAACACGGGTTCGAGCCCTGGTCTGGGAAGATCCCACATGCCGCAGCAACTAAGCCCGTGCGCCACAACTACTGAGCCTGCGCTCTAGAGCCCGCGAGCCACAACTACTGAGCCCGCACACCTAGAGCTCGTGCTCCGCAACAAGAGAAGCCACCGCAGTGAGAAACCTGCGCCACAACCAAGAGTAGCCCCCGCTCGGCGCAACTAGAGAAAGGCCACACACAGCAACAAAGACCCAACACAGCCAAAAATAAATGAATGACTGAATAAATAAAAGTGAATACAGATAACCATTTTTTTTACATCTCTGCATAGAGAATACAGAAAGAAAAATACATCAGACCTCAGTTGTGACACACTGAGCCAGGGGCGTCTTTGGGGGAGTTTTTTTTTCCAAACCTCTACATTCTTGTAATTTCAAGTGGAACATCAGAGGCAGGAGAATTCTCTACAACACACTGAGTGACAAAGAGCTGAAGCCTCGCAGGCCATGCTGCAGAGGAACAAGGCCAGAGGCCCAGCTCACAACCCCTGGACACACACACACTCATCCCAGGCACTTGCAAGCTGAGGGGTGGTGGGCTGTTCTGGCCTGGGGGCCCATCATGGGAGAGTGGCGAGGGGGCCAAGGGTGAGGGGATGGCGCTTCTAGGAGACCTGAGACCCCGGATGATTTGGCGGCCAGGTGGCCTATGAGGAGAGTGGTTTCGGGGGTGCAAACGGGGCTGGAGAGGGGCCCAGCAAGGCTCACGCGGATGTCTTAGGCCGGGACAGCTCAACACTATAGCTTGGGGCTCTCACCTGGGGCATCCTGCCCCCCAGGGGACACTGGGCAATGTTTGGGGACATCTGTGATCAAGACTAGGGGTGCTGGGACTTCCCTGGTGGCGCAGTGGTTAAGAATCCGCCTGCCCATGCAGGGGACACGGGTTTGAGCCCTGGTCCGGGAAGATCCCACATGCCGCGGAGCAACTAAGCCCGTGAGCCACAACTACTGAGCCTGCGCTCTAGAGCCCAAGAGCCACAACTACTGAGCCCGCAAGCCACAACTACTGAAGCCCACGCACGTAGAGCCCGTGCTCCACAACAAGAGAAGCCACCGCACTGAGAAGCCTGTGCCCATAAGGAAGAGGAGCCCCGCTCGCCGCAACTAGAGAAAGCCAGCGCGCAACAACGAAGACCCAACGCAGCCAAAAATAAACAAACATTAAAAAAATAAAGCCCTCATACTGTTAAAGAAAAATGACTAGAGGTGCTCCTGGCATCGAGGGGGTGGGACCAGGGAGGCTGCTCCACACCCCACAGTGCCCAGGATGGCCCCCCACAGAGTAGGACCCGGCCCCATGTCCGCAGTGCCCAGGCTGCCTCGGTCACCGCTGTACTGCCAAGGCCAGGTACCCAGGAGGTGCTAAGTTATCTGACAGATGAGTGACCCCCAGTGTGGAGACAGCCTCTCAGGCTTCGCCCCAGCACTGAGGGAACACCATGGACCGCCAGATGAAATGCAGGACACCCAGTCAAGTCTTGATTCCAGATCAAAGAGGGCTGATCTCTAGGATAAGCGTCTCCCAGCTGCTGCATGGGACACACTTACACTAAAAAAAATTGTTTGCTCTTGTTGCTAAATCTGGCAACCCTAAGCGTGGGTGGGAGCAGGGGCAGCACGGACCGGGGAGAGGCAGGACAGCGGCACACCCGCCACGGGGCTGCATCACGGAGCCCCGTCCAGAACCTTCCAGGCCAGTTTGGCTCCAGGACCGTGGTCGGCACCGGCCATGAGAATGACATGAAGGGGAGGCCCAGGCCCGGGGGAGGGGTCGCCAAGCTGGCCACCGCTGCCGCTGCTGCACATCCCCGAGACCCGAGTGTGCCCCCAGCGCGAGAGGCAGGGTCAGGGCCAACCCCACCTGGGCCCAAGCCCAGGCCCGGCAGCAGCGGCCCACAGTCCCAGACACTGCCCACCCTTTCATGGGGCTCGTCAAGGACGTGGGCACCAGAGCCCAGCTCCCAGGACCCGAGCCCCAGACGGGACCCTCAGGGGCCTGGTACATTCGGACACGTGCGTGTGGACACCCGAGACGTGGGGGTGGGAGAGGCTGGGACGCGGGAGGGTCGGCATCTGGGGGTCGTTCCATCTTCACCCACTCGAGCCAGTCCAGGCTCCCGCATGGACACGGCCAGCACCCGACCCGCTGTGGCCGGGCCGAGGGTCATGAGACCGAGTCACACGCAGCAGGGTCCCTGGGGTCACAGCCCTCCTGAGCGTTCCCTCGGCGCCCCGTGACCGTTACCTGCAGCAAACTCCTCGATGGTCATCAGCGGGAAGCGGATGAGGGCCAACGCCTTGCCCAGAACCTTCCGCTTGTTCTCAGGCGTCACCTGCAGTTGCTGCCGTTGACACTCCGCCTCAGACCAGCGGACGACAGCGCTGAACAAGCGCACCTCGCGGACGCCCAGGGTGTCCCGCTCCAGCACGGCCACCAGCGTGTCTGCAGGGGAGGGGCCGTCAGCGAGCGCCGGCCTCCATGGCCTCGGGGATGACCTCTGACCGGCTCGCGGCCCTGTGGCCTTACCCAGGTCGATGTCTGTGAAGCCCTCTGCAGTGATGGCATCGGCCGTGTTCTTGTCGATGTTTTCCAGGCACAGGCTAGCGAGCTGCGGTTCGTCGAAGAGCCTCGCCTGCGGGGGAGAGAGCCTGTCAACACCCAGCCAGGTGGAACCTGGCTCCAGACTGGGCACGGATTTCAAATCCTGGGCCGAGGGTCCAGAGGGATCTTCTTTCTTGAGGTTCACAGACTCTCAGTAACCACTGCCTGGGGCGGGGGTCAGGCCTACACCTCAAAAGCTGGGGCACCTAGAGGTTCAGGCTGGAGGCGGGCCCAGTCGCCCCCTGCAGCAGGCAGGAGCCCGGGGGAGACAGCTGAGAGGACCCGTGGGACGCGGCAGCGCTGTGCTGGCTGAGAACTCGCACGCGGGGCGGGGGCCAGGGCCGGAGAGCCTGTGGGGCAGCTCGACGCTCACACCCTGTGCATCGGTCTCTGCCCAGGGCCTGGCTAGGAGGCGAGGACACCCCGCGTGGCTGCAGCTCTCAGCAATAGCTGGGAGCGGCCGGCCCCCACCCAACCGTCCAGGCTCTGGCCCTTGAGAGCAACTCAGCAGACGGGGCCAAGGCCCAGGTGCCATCTCAGCGAGGGGTCTGTGGAGCCACGATGACACTCGGGCTCTGCCCCGTCCCGCCAGGTTCCCAGCCCCCACAGTGGTCCAGGACCGACACCGACCGTCAGACCGGACAACCCCAAAGGTCCCCCTCCAAGAAACCTAGTACGGAACGCCTTTCCCCCCACACCTGAGCTCTGCACAAGGACACCAAAACGCCAACGGGAATCCTTCAGTAAATGACTGTTGTGAGGCCGGCCTGCCAACAAGGTGCACTGCACGAGAGGCGACCAGGGAAACACCGCGGTGCCACCAGGGGCAGGGACAAGGGCAAGATGAAGTGAGGGAGACACTCACCCGGGCGCAAGTTAAGCGGCGCCTAAACTCCGAAATTCCCCCATCCGTCCTCCCCTGCCCCGGCATCCTTACTGGCACCCACGCACCTGCATCCTTGCGCACACCCGGAGCACCTGATCTTCTTCAGGAACTCCACGCAGTGGGCCTCGAGCGCAGGCACCGCGTACTTCTTGGCGGTGTACAGCGTGGTCATGACCGTCTCAGGCCCGATCTGAACCTCGTCCGAGTAGAGAAACCTGGAGCAGGGTTGAAGGGGGTGGAGCGGACGGCGGCATGAGGACAGCCGCCCAGCCCCCACCCACCGGCCTGGCCCGAGGAACCAACCGAATTAGCATCGGTCGCCCTTTGACCTGTGGATGTGACCCCGCAAAGGCAGTTACCCGGGAAAGGGAGTGCCCACAGGCAAACCCTGGAAACGAGTCTACACAGCAGGTAGGCCTCTGTCCGGCTCCTCCGTGGGCAGCACGGGATTTGCCCCGGGACGCGGAGAGGCTTCCGCACCCCCCCGACCCAGCCACAGCCGGCTGCCATGCCCGACCACTAACGGGACCAGAAATGCCGGCCGGAATCACAGATACCGGACGTGTTGACCACCTGCCATCGGCCCGACTCTACATGTGGGTCAAAAGTCAGGGTCGATTACAAAACCACGGGGAGAGGGTGAGAAATCAGAACCCTGGTCCGTCTGGTGGGAGCGCCTCAGAGGCGGCCCTGGGCGCGCAGCTCACCCCTCTGCGTCCGGGAGAAATGACGCGTGTTCACAGCAGCGCGATCCACGCGAAACCACCCGAGTGTCCGTCCACGGGCACCATGGACACGGGATTGGGGGCGGGGTAGAGGAGCCCAACTGGGAGCCGCCCAAAGAGCAAGTTCCTGGAAGGGGCCCCCCTCTCCTGGGACTCACTCCCCTGAGAATGCACAGGAAGCCCTAACAGCAGCGGCCGGCGGGGTCAGGGACAGAACAACCACCCATGTCAGCAGTGCAGAGGGGGACCTGGTAACAGGACAGGCCAAGACACGTGCGGGGAGATGGGGGAGCCCTTCACATGCCAGTGGAGATAGTGTCCACCCTCTCGGGGTGGGGGGCAGCTTGGTTACCAAAACCCAAGCTGATACGGGGAGAGAGAGACACAGGGAGAGAGATAGAGACAGAGAGACACAGGGACGGAGGGGGAGACGGAGAGAACAGCCTTCCACCCCACATCTCACCAAGCTTAGACTAAGGCAGGGTTTGGCTAACTGCAACCCGTCACCTGTTTGGGGTCTTGATTTTTTTTTTTATAGATATGACTTTTACATTTTTAAAAATTATGGTAAAATACATATAAAATTTACCATTTTAACCATTTTTATCAGTAGCATTAGGTACATTCATATTGCTGTGCAACCATCCCCACCATCCATCTCCAGAACTTTCTCATCTTCCCAAACTGAAACTCTGTCCCCTGACTCCCCCTCCCCCAGCCCCCGGCCCCACCATCTACTTCCTGTCTCTATGGATGTGACTCCTCTAGGACCTCCTGTGAGTAGGTTCACACTGTATTTGTCCTTTTTCATCTGGCTTATTTCAATAAGCATCACGTCCTCAAGGTCCATCCTTGTTGGAGCAAGCGTCAGAATCTTTTTTTTTTAATTTTAATTAATTAATTAATTTATTTTTGGCTGCGTTGGGTTTCCATTACTGTGCATGGGGTTTCTCTAGTTGTGGCCAGCGGGGGCTATTCTTCATTGCAGTGCACGGGCTTCTCATTGCAGTGGCTTCTCTTGTTGCAGAGCACGGGCTCTAGGTGCGCGGGCTTCAGTAGTTGTGGCATGCGGGCTCAGTAGTTGTGGCTCGTGGGCTCTAGAGCACAGGCTCAGTAGTTGTGGCGCACGGGCTTAGTTGCTCTGTGTGTCCCCGTGTCCCCTGCATTGGCAGGTGGATTCTTAACCACTGCACCACCAGGGAAGTTGCCAGAATCCTTTATGACATAAACGGGTGTTGAATTTCGTCAAAAGCTTTTTCTGCCATCTGTTGAGATGATCATATGGTTTTTATTTTTCAACCTCTTGATGTGGTGTATCACGCTGATTGATTTGCAGATACTGAAAAATCCTTGCAGCCCTGGAATAAATCCCATTTGATCATGGTGTATGATCCTTTTAATGTGTTACTGAATTCCAGAATCCTTTTGAAGGCTGGGTAATATTCCAGTGTGTGGATGGATCACACCTCATTCATCCCTCAACTGTTCATGGACACTTGGGGTGTTCCCACCTTTTGGCTGTTGTGAATCAAACTGCTGTGGACACGGGTGTGCAAATATCTCTTCAAGCCCCCACTGCTCCCTTCTTTGGGGGATGTACCCAGGAATGGGGTTGCTGGAGCACATAGCGATTCTCTGTTTAGCTTCTGAGGATCGTCCAGACTGCTTCCACAGTGGCCGCCTCATTTCACATTCCCACCAGCAGCACACAAGGGTCCCAATTTCTCCACCTCCTCGAGACAAGTCGTTTTGTTTGTTTGTTTGTTTAATAATAGCCACCCTGGTGGGTGTGAAATGATATCTCCCCGTGCTTTTATCCCCTATTTTGTACATAAAGTTTCCTTGGCCCACAGCCCTGCCCACAGTTTACAAATCCTTCCAGGCTGCTTTTGCAATGTCGGCGGGGAGCTGTGGAGACAGAGCCCCTGCCCTCCCACCCACCCTGGGGCAGCCTGCGGCCCCTGGTCTGAGGGACCATCTGAAAAGTTGCCTAAAGACAGAGGAGTGAGACTATTCCACAAAGTGCTGTGATCAGCCCACAGGATTCAACACTGTTAGATGGAGTTGAAGGGAACCGGTTTACACCCTGCAGACACCAGAGGAAAAAAGGAGATGATGACGCAGTGGGTGGGGAGGGGCGCTGTGAGCACGTGATATAAATGGGACCCGATATGAATGGGAGCAAGCAGCCACGGCCCCGCCCCTGTGGTGCTGAGAGACAGGTTCACTCCATTTTCTTCCTTATGCTTTCTTTTCTCTTCTTTTCTTCTCTCCCTCCCTTTTTCTTTCTCTCTCTCCCTTTTTTTCTGTGAGCCAATGCCATTTTTATAATCAGAAGGGGGAAAAAAAAATAAGCTCCACATCTGAAGAGCTGTCTTGACTGTTCGGGATAACCTTTCAAGCCACCCAGACCATTTACACCCAGGGTTTCCAGACAGGGGAAGACGGTGCTCCGCGGAGCAGGGAGGTGTATGGGAGTTCCACAGAGCTCACCGGCCTCCTCCTCGGTGGAGCTGCAATCTGTGGGCGGCACTCCCACCCCCAACATCCACTGTATTTGTTTTAAAGTCCTTGAGAAAAAATTTGAAACCCAGGAAGAAAAAATATAGGTGGAATTAAAAATTCTTGCCTCAGGCTATTTCTTCAAAAAACGCTTGAAAGGATGAAAACTTAGGGACCCACACACGCTGCAGCGTGGCTGGACCTGGAACCGCGACGCTCAGTGAGAGCAGCAGACGCAGAAGGACACACGGGGTGTGATTCCACTGATGGGAAACGTCCAGCACAGGCAGAGCCACAGGGACGGAGAGTGGGTTCCTGGCTGTCAGGGGCTGGGGGAGGGGGATGCCACTCCTTTGGGGCTGATGGAACGTTCTAGAGTTAGAGGTGATGGTCGCACACACTGTAAACATACTAATGTCACTGAATCGTGCACTTCACACGGGTGAGTTGTATGGTATGCAAATTACGTCCTGATATTAAAGATACGAAAATGAAAATGGGGGGGCGTCCAGAGCCCACCCCTCACAGAGGAGGTGAGTTCTAGAAATCTCCAGGTAGCTGGGGGCTCTGGAGGCAATGTCACCAGGGCTCTATTTTTTTTAAACATCAGGTGTGTCTGTCCCTCCCCCCGGGGCGTGAAGGACCTGGAAAGTCTTACTTGAGCAGTGCCAGGAAGGCAGCGGGCTCCACGTCCGGCAGCTCGATCTCGGTGGACGTGGTGGCCATTCCCCCGTTGAACATGGCGTCAAAGACGGCACTGCCCACGGCCAGCACAAACCTGGTGTGTCAGAGAAGACCCGGTTACCCTTCGCGAGGCCCACCGGTCCCCACCGCCCGAGCCCGGGGGGCTGTCGGGGCCCTGGGATGTGGAAGGCGAGTGTCCCCGCAGCAGTGACACCCCAGCCAGCACCTGCAGCAGATGCTGTGCCCAGAGCATCCTGCCCTGGATGCTTCCGTTAGGAGGGCCCTGAGGCCTGAGAAGGCAGCGCGTGTGGATCGGTGGCAACAGAGGCCGGAGAAGCAAAATCATCTCCCCAGGGGCTGAATGGCTTATGGCAGAGAGCTCATGCCCTCCCCACGCAACTCATTCACTCCCTCCCTCCATCATCCCCTCCCTCCGTCATCCCCTCCCTCCATCATCCCCTCCCTCCATCATCCCCTCCGTCATTCATTCACTCACGGACTCACCCAATCACTCATTCACTCAACCACTCCCTCCCTCCGTCATTCATTCACTCACTCATTCCTTCACTCACTGATTGGCTCACCCACTGATTCATTCATTCACTCAACCACTCCCTCCCTCCGTCATTCACTTACTCACTCATTCCTTCACTCACTGATTGGCTCACCCACTGATTCATTCATTCATTCACTCCCTCATTCACTCGTCATTCACCCCATCCTTTCATTCATTCATTCAGTGACTCACTCAGCCACTCCCTGCCTCCCCCATTCACCCGCTCCTTCATCACTCCCTCCTCGCTCTACACACACGGCCCCCGTGCTGGCGCTGTGGGCACTGAGACCCCGGCCTTGTTGGAGGAAGGCAGCCACGGGTCCACGGCATGGACAGCCTGACAGTGGGGCAGGAAGGAGAACGCAGGGCAGTGAGGGCGCAGTCAGGAAAGGCCTGGCGGGGTCACCTGAATCGGGCTGAGTCCGTGGGGAAGGGCGTGGAGGCCAAGGGAGCATCCAGACTTGGGCCCGCCCCACAACAGCCTACCCAGGGGCGGCCCTGCAGAGCCCCTGTCCTCTGGGTCTGCAAGGCCCCACGTCGCAGCCCCTCCCGGGGTCCCCACGGTGACACACACAGGGCTCTGAGAGGCCACCCCCTTGCGGAACCGCTGGAGTCGGCAGCCACAGCCCGATTCCCGGCCTCTGCCCAGTGCCCAGGGGACGTTCCCACCGCTCCCAGCGAGCCCCACCCGGGCAGCCCCCTACTCTCCGCAAAAAGAACCGCCTCCCCGCCTCCCCGCCTCCCACCCACTCCTCCATCGTGGACTGGTGCTCCCGGCCCCACCAGGCCCTTGACTGGTCCCCAGTCTGGCCCGGCGCTCTACGGCACCCCAAAAGCCAGACCAGCGATGGGGGCCAGGTGGGAAACCGAGTGTGAGTGTGGTGGGGTGAACAGTGTCTCCAAAGGCATGTCCATCTGGAACGCCAGGATGGTACCCTGTTTGGAAACGGGGTCTTTGCAGATGCCATTTGTTAAGATGAGGCCACCCAAATCCGGGCTGGCCCTAATCCAATGGCTTATAGAAGGGAAATGTGGACCCAGACACACAGGGAGAGGCTACCTATTGCCGGAGGCAGAGCCTGGAGCCCCAGAAGCCGGAGGAGGCGGGAAGGACCCTCCCGGGAGCCTGCGGAGGGGGCGCGGCCCTGCAGTACCCTGACCTTGGGCTTCTGGATCCCGGAACTGAGAGAGGACAGATCTGTGCGGCTTTGCCCATCCAGCGGCGGTGCTTCGTTTCAGCCGCCCCAGGTCGCTCATGCCCTGTTCTGCCCCACCGCGTCCTCGAAGCCCCGCTCATTCACCACCACAGCTGGGCCCCTGGAGCCTCACTGCACTTCCCCACGCACTCTCCATAAATAAAGTGTCTTCCTGTTCCTCCTTTCTTTCTAGATTAAACAAAGCATCTTGATCTCCTGCGGGGAAAACTTTCCCCAACGATTCACTGGCAGGAAGTAAGAGGAGGCCCGACTGGGCCTGTGGGTCTGTGCAGAGCCCCGGATGCCAGGCTGTATGCACCCTCAGTGCCCTCGGCGGACGTGGCGACAAACCCCAGGGCTGGCAAGGCCACTGGGTCGAAGGCGGTCTGAACACCTCCAAGGCTCCTCCACCCACAGCCTCACCCGCCAGCCCCTCGCTCGCCTCCCACCAGGAGTCTTCTACCCTCCCTTACCCATCCATCCTCAAAAACATGACGGTGAACACGGCAAATCAAAGCCACCATGAGACACCACCTCACCCCCACTAGGAAACGCCAGCTAGGATAGAAAATCCGGACAATGACCAGAGTTGCTGCAGATGTGGAGAGATCAGAGCCCTCGTGCAGGGCGGGTGGGGACATAAAGGGTACAGCAGCGCTGGACGACAGGCCAGTGGTTCATCGGAGGGTTCAATGTGGAGGTACCTTCTGACCCGGCAATTCCACTCCTAAGTTGCGTACCCGAGAGAAACGAACACACACGTCCACATAAAACCTGTGCAAAGTGCTCACGGAGACACGATTCCTATAGACAGCCGAAGGTGGAGGCAACCCAGTATCAATGGACAGATGCCGGATGAACACAACATGGTCCCTCCATACATACAAGGAGTATTAGTTACCTTAAGAAGAAGGGAATTCCGACACACGTTACAGAGTGGATGGACCTTGGGGACGTGATGCTCAGTGGGACAAGCCAGACACAGAAGGACACACACTGTCTGATTCCACGCACGGGAGGTCCCTGGGGGAGTCAGATCCACAGAGACGGGAAGTAGATGGTGGGGCCAGGGGCTGGGGGAGGGGCAGTCAGCGCTTCATGGGGACAGAGCTTCAGTTTGGGGAGATGGGAAAGTTACGGAGGCGGATGGTGGGGATCATTGCAAACAATGCGAATGTGTTTAATGCCACTGAACTGTGCGCTTAAAAAGGGTAAAGAGGGTGAACTTTATGTATGTGTATTTTACCACAATTTAAAAATTTAAAAAAAAAGAAAGAATGACGTACTACCCTGAAGGGGCAGGGAAGAAAAGACCAGCTAAGTAGCTTTGGGAAACAGGTTAAAGGCCAAAAGAACTGCATACAAATACTGTGCTTTACTTAGTGAAAGTATTTTTCACAGGAGAGGGTTAGCAGCTCTGAAACTACTCTACATATCTAGGTTTGTGCTACCA
The DNA here is from genome assembly GCF_003031525.2 of Neophocaena asiaeorientalis asiaeorientalis. NCBI lineage: Eukaryota > Metazoa > Chordata > Mammalia > Artiodactyla > Phocoenidae > Neophocaena > Neophocaena asiaeorientalis. The sequence goes on from NW_020172691.1 coordinate 1,017,613, forward strand.
AGTAGACGTGTGCAGAATGAGAGCCAGGGTCCTCATCATGGGAGAAAACAGTTATAGATAAGGGGGGGCTGGAATAAATTCTGGAGGGCTGAACCGAAATCAGAGCGATCAAGGTGATCTCGTGGCTTTTAGACAGGTAGCTGGATGGTGGGTGGATGGATGGACAGACGGGTGGAGAGACACAAACAGAGATATGTGTGTGTTGGTACATTTCCTCGCTCTACCTGCTAAAAAGGTCTCTAAACAACAACAGCCCAGCAGCAGCGGGCACACCCAGCACCCAAGTCTTGGTTTCTAAATACTGTTTTCCACTAAAACGAACCAGAGCTCCTTGGAGAAATGGCTGACTGCAGGGCTGGGGCAGGGGAAGGACAAGACGAGCTTGGAGTATCTTGTGGTGCCAGAAAGTAAAAACACGCTCCAACATGACAGGGAAATGTTGAACGGACACAGGAGCCAAACCTGGGATGATACGAACAACAAAATAATGTTCGTGTCGGATGATGACCCCTAGGATAAAATCAATATCCATGAGTCCATGATGAAATAAATATATAACTGAAGGAATGGATGAGTAAGGGAGAAGGGACAGCTCTTCCTTTTAGAACCCCAGTTAACAAATGCAGAGGGAGTTATGGAAATAGGAAATCACCATATGGCAGATGCTAGAGTAAATAACTCTTTCCAGCAGGAACCACCATACACCAGCGGGCAAAGCAGGAGGGGGAAATGGGATGTCTGTACAGTCCCAAAGTATCCCTCGGGAAGGGTGATTTACAAGGAGACGGTGGTGACATCCAGTGGAGAAATCTACCCCATGACCAAGGCCCACGTCACCAGAGATGGGACAGATGGATGTCACGGGCTCAGAAGTTTTACATTCAAACACACAAAGGGAATGAAAGGAGAAAGATGGGGAAAGACATACCTTGCATTCGGAAACCACCAGAGAGCTGGAGTGGCTACACAGATATCAGACAAGAGAGACGTGAAAAAAAAAAAAAAAAAAAAAGACAGCCGTGAAGATGAGGAATATTACTGAACAATGGACGTTTCATGTGAACAGAGGGTCAGTACATGGGGACAGGTAACAGTACAGATGAATACACACAACAGAGTCCCAAACTACACGAAGCTGAAACTGACTGTTAAAGGAGAAAGAGGCAATCCAACAATTATCGTTGGGGGTTCTGACGCCTCACTCTCTACAACTGACAGAACGGCCAGACAAAATCGGCAAGAATACAGAAGACTGAACAGTGCTGCCAAGCGAACTTTACGGAACCCTCAGCCCAACGACGGCAGAATGCACGCCCTTGGGTGCATTGGCACATTCTCCAGGACAGACCACATGCAAGGCCAAACAAAGATACTCAGAGGCACTGAAAGCGGTCAAAGCATGTTCTCCAAAGAGAGCAATTAAACTCCGCACCAACAACAGAAAGACCTCTGAGAAATCCCCAAATATTTGGAAATGAAACAACACTTCTAAGTAACCCATGGGTCAGAGAAGGAACACAAGGGAAATTAGAAAAGATCTTAACGGGAACAAAAATGCAAACACGGCGCACCAAAATGTAAGGGATGCAGCTAAAACAGTGCTTAGAAGTCAACATTATATATGTATTAAATAAAGATCTAAAATCAGCAAGGTGAGCTTCCAGTAATTCCCTGGTGGTTCAGTGGTTAGGACTTGGCACTTTCACTGCCGGGGCCTGGGTTCAATCCCTGGTTGACGAACTAAGATCTCGCAAGCCATGTGTGGCATGACCAAAAAATAATTAATTAATTCAAAAAATTAAATCAGCAAGGTAAGCTTCCATCTCAAGAATCTAGAAAATGAAGAGCAAATCGAGCCCAAAGAATGAAGAAAATAATAAAAGTGAGAGGAGGAATTAATGAAACTGGGAATGGGAAAATAGAGACAATACAGTGAAACCTAAAGGTCACTCTTTGGGGGTGGGGGGCAGGGAAATCAACAATTGCTAGAACTTTAGCTAGACTGACCAAGAGAAAAAAACACACGTTACCAAAATCAGGAATGAAAAAGGGAACATTACTACAGACCCTATAGGTGATAAAAGAACTTTGAAACAACTTTATGCCAACAACTTAAGACAACTTAAAGGAAATGGACGACTTCCTGGAAAGACACAAACTGCCAACACTCACTGGTGAAGAGAAAATCTAAACAAACACATAACAAGTAAGTGAACTAGTCATTAATAATCTTCCGGAACTTCCCTGGTGGCACAGTGGTTAAGAAACTGCCTGCCAATGCAGGAAACACGGGTTCGAGCCCTGGTCCGGGAAGATCCCACATGCCGCGGAGCAGCTAAGCCCGTGCGCCACAACTACTGAGCCCGCGTGTCACAACTACTGCAGCCCACGTGCCTAGAGCCTGTGCCCTGCAACAAAGAGAAGCCACCACAAGAAGCCCACGCACTGCAACGAAGAGCAGCCCCACCTCGCCGCAACTAGAGAAAGCCTGTGCACAGCAACAAAGACCCAAAGCAGCCAATTAAAAAAAAAAAAAAAAAATCTTCCCACTGGGACTTCCCTGGGGGGGCAGGGGATAGGACCCCGTGCTCCCAATGCAGGGGGACGGGGTTCAATCCCTGATCAGGGAACTAGATCCCACATGCATGCCACAACTAAGAGTTCGCATGCCACAACTAAGGAGCCCACCTGCCGCAACTGAGGAGCCCTCAAGCCGCAACTAAGGAGCCCGCCTGCTGCAATGAAGACCTGGTGAGACCAAATAAATAAATATTTTAAAAAATCTTCCCACACAGAAAAGCCCATTCCCAGAAGAAATAATACCAACCCTATGCAAACTCTTCCAGAAAGGAGAGGGGGAGGGAATATTTCCCAACTCACCTATGAGGCCAAAGACACTCTGGAACCCTCGGGCACCAGTGGGGGGTGGGGAATGGGGCGGCCACTTTGGAAACCAGTTTGGCAGTTTCTTAAAATGTCACATTACCCTGTAATTCCAACATGCGATCCCTAGGTATTCACCCAAGAGAAAAGGGGCCGTTCTTCCACAGGCATATTTCCACACGAATGTGGAATGTTCATGGCAGTATGATTCCTCGTAATGAAAAGCTGGAAATAACCCATATAACCCGTATGCCCATCGACTGGTGAGTGGACAAAGCATGGTCCATCCATGCAATGGAATTCAGCAGTAACGTGAATTACTTTAGCAATACAAAGAAATGAACTGCCGATACAACGGTGTGGATGGACCTTATAAACAGCACACTCAGTGAAAGAAGCCAGACCAAAGCCTACACATTCTATCATTCTAATTCTATGAAATTTCTACAAATAGCAAAACTAGAGAGAAAGAAGGAGGTCAGTGATTGCCCAGGGATCAGGGTGGGAGTAGGGACTGAGGGTAAGTGGGGAAAGGGGCTTCTGGGGGTGACAAAAGTGCTCCCAAACTGGGCTATGGCAGTTGTCACACAAATGCATAATTTTCTACATGGCCAATTGTCAGATCAAACAAACCAAAATCCATTAAAAGCACTCGATAACATCCCATGCCCACACTTCATGGAAACTCTTAGTGAACAAGGGATGGAAAGAAACTTGTTACTGTATGAAAAAGGATTTGTCAGGAACCAGTATCAACGAACACACTGAACTGTGAAAAACACCTCTGTTACGGAACAATGCCCTGGTGGTCAGAAATGCAATCAGAACAGAAAAAATGAGGCAGAAATATGAGAGAGAATGAGAAATTAATTGCCCATAACATGACTGTCTCACTTAAAACTCTAAATTCAGGGCTTATTTAAATCTAAATTAAAATTAAGGTAAATAAAAGATTCAGTTTGGGAATTCCCTGGTAGTCCAGTGGTTAGGACTCTTCGCCTTCACTGCCGAGGGCGCAGGTTCAATCACTGGTTGGGGAACTAAGATCCCACAAGCCAGGCAGTGTGTCCGAAAAAACAAAACAAAAAAAAGGATTCAGTTCCTCAGTTGCAAGAGCCACAATTCAAGTGCTCAGCAGCCACAAGTGATTAGTGGCTAGGACTGGAGAGCACAGATCTAGAACAATCCCAACATCACAGAAAAGTCTACTGGACAGTGCCAGACCACAGAATCAGTGGAGCAATTATTAATGCTAAGAAGGGTTCAGAAAGAAATCGTTCAAATAGATAAAAATAAATGCGCAAAAAAATCTACAGCTTCCCAGCAAGAACCAACTAGAAAAAGTACAATGGAGAAATTACTCACAACAGAGAAAAAACAGAAACTAATCAGAAACTTAGCAATATACGTGCAAGACCTATTTGAATAAACTACGAAACTTTCCTAAGGTTTCACAAAAATGCCCTGGATAAACACGTTCCCAGATATATTTTGTCTTCTAAACTGTCAGCTCTCCCAACCCGTATCTTTGCAAAGACCAATCCCTCCAGGCAATTCCTTTAGCATTTGATAAATTGATTCTAAAGATCGTAAGGAACCACTGAGGCAGAGGCTGGTCAACTACAGCCCTGGGACTCAATCTGGCCCACCGCTTGTTTCTGTAAATAAAGTTTTATTGGCACACAGCCACACCCATTCATTTCTCTCTTAATGCATTTGTGTTGCTATGCCAGAATTAAGCAGTTGGGACAGAGACCGTGTGGCCTGCTGACACTATATACTATCTGGCTCTTTACAAAACTTTGCTGGTGCAAATTTACCTGAAGGTAAGTCCCACAGGGAAAGAGATGTCTTCTGTCAGCACTGTTTCAATGACTGTTGGCTGCAGGGAGGGACAGATGGATGGGTGATTGATTCTGGAAGAGTTAAGTGTGTGAGACGAGCTGAAAAAAGTCTTGACAAGGAGTAAAACTGGGAAGAACAGCCACGCAGTTCTCAAAACCCACCATAAAGCCACAGTCATCAGAAAACGTGTTATTGGGCTAAGCACACACAGATCGATGAAGGAGAAGGGGCCCCAGACACAGACTGCTCCACTTCTGGGACTTCTCTGCACTGCTAAGTTTTCCGTGATAGATGAGTAAAGGTATTTTAGGTATTAATGTGGGACCATCCGATTTGTGCAGTGCTACCCTGAAGATGCTCGGTATTTCCTCAGAGGGAGCCCCGCGAGCGTAGACACTGGACTCACAGGTTTCCTGAGCACCTGCCGTGCCAGGCATTTTCCTGGGACTAGCAGGAGGGAGAGAAGCAAAACCCTGTGGCGGTCCAGTGGCGGGGACTCCGCGCTTCCACTGCCAGGTGCCGGGGTTCAATCCCTGGTTGGGGAACTAAGATCCCACAAGCTGTGACTCAGCCAAAAAAAAAAAAAAAAAATCCTGCTCACAGGAAGCCAATGACGGCAGTCGCAGAGAAAGTTAGGAGGAGAAAGCTGTCAAAATGCCATGCAGGGCGAGGGGGTGGGGCTAAGGCGACTGGGGGCGTGGGGCAGGGGGAGGCTCCGAATGAGGTACGAACTCGTCCGGGGCCAGAGCTGGCCCCTTCTGCCATCACTCATGCCAGGCCCTCCTGTGTCCCACGCCCCAGGTCACCCTGTAGCCAGAATTCACAGCCCCAGCCTGAGACCACCCCAAGCCTGGGTCCTGGGAAATGGTGGGTCCAGACCCCATGGCCTTCCTCAAACTTAGCAAGAGCCCCTCCCCGGCTCGGCCCTGCTCCCCAGTCACCAGCTCAGGAAGCTCTCCGCCCCAGGCCCGCATCCAGGATCCCACGTGGCTTTCACTTGTGTCCTCAGGCTCCTCCCAGGACTGGCTGTCGTCCTGCAGCATGGCCCCAAGCTGGGTTTATCTGGTATTTTCTCCGATAGGACCAGGTGTACTGGTTTCCTGGGGCTGCTCTAACAAATTACTGCAAATTGGGTGACTTGAAAGAACAGGAATTTCCTCTCTCACGTTCTGGAGGCCGCATGTCCAAGGTCAGTGTGTCCCAGGGCTGTGCTGCCCCCGGAGGGTCCCGGGGAGGGTCCCCCTCTTGCCTCTTCCAGCTTCTGGGGTCCCAGGTGTCCTGGGCTTGCGGCCGTGTGTCCTTCCCGTCTCTGCCTCTGTTGTCACATGGCCGTCTTCTCTCGGTCTCTCCTCTGTCTCTCATAAGGATACTTGTTGGATTTACAGGCCGTTCAGATAATCCAGGATGATCTCTTCTTGAAACTCTTAATCACATCTACAAAGACCCTTTTTCCAAATAAGGTCCCGTTCACAGGTTCTGGGTGTCAGGATGTGGACACACCTTGTTGGGGGCCACCATTCAACCCACTACACTGGGGTTAAGGGTTTGGGGTGGAGCACAGTGAGGTGAGGTGCCCTTCTCATTGTTTCCTTCTAGGGGGACCCTGACACCCCCAGGACATCACCCTGAGGTCGACCTTGACCACCTGGCTGAGGTGGCATCTGCCGGGTTCCCCCAAGGTGGGATTTCAATCTACTCTTTGCAAGCGAGTCCCCAAATCCAGCCCACCTGGGACAGAGGCAGGAGTTAGGTCCAGCCCAGGAGCATGGCGCACGGTATTAGGAATTTTCCCCACTCCTGTCTGTGTTCCATCAGTGAGGCTGCGAGGTGTTTCCTTTATGCGTTGGGTCACGTCCCCACCTACATTATAAGCCAGCCTGTATGGAGGATGAGCCCCGGGCCACTGTGATAAGGACCTGGTTGGGTCACAGGGTCCACCCTCCCTGTGGCCCTGGGAAGGAGGTGTCTGAGTGGTCAGTCCCAGGTCCTGGGGGGTGGGGAGGTGGGGGGGAACCGAGGCTCAGCAGAGCCCAGGGTCACTCACGGTACAGTCATCTACCTGATCGCTACAGGTAAAATGTCAACAATGCGTATGAAATAACAACCCAAAGGCTGAAAAGACAAAGAACCAGAACCTTCGATCTGGGAGGTCCACACAGCAGGAATGTGAGACAAGAAAGGCATGACGGAGGCTGGGGGCTCACAGGTGACATATCAACTGGCCCTCTACTCACAGCTTGCGGGAGAGGTGGGAGGGCCACAACACACACACACAGGGCACGGAGGTACTGGGGACCGCATCACGGGCCTGGAAGCTTCCTTGGACAGGAATCTAGACCCAGTTGAATATAAATAACCAAAAAAAAGCCAGAAAGAGGAATCTCGAAGGCACAAGTTAAATAAAGGCCACGCGTCAGAAAGGTGGGGAGGACCCTCACAGCAGGCTGGAGGACACTTCAGGCAGAGTGGTGAGAACCCCTGCAGCCCTCCTCCCCCAGACAGAACCCTCCCCAGCACCCCCCAGCCAGCAGGGGCAGAGGAACCAGCAGTGGGCAGGACGCTGTCTGACATCACTCCCACCCTACCCAGGAGTCTGGCAGAGGGATGGGGCCTGGACCAACACCCCCCCGCCTTTCGAGAGGAGGCCTGTGGGATGGGGCGTCGCAGAGCTGGGTGATCGCAGAGCTGGGAGTCACTGGGGGTCCTGGGTTCACAAGGTGGGAGTCTGGTGGGGCTCTGGGGGTCTCAGCCCCAGAAGGATGGGGCACTTGGGGTAGGAGGTCACTGGGGCAGGAAGGAGGAAATGGAGGGAGATGGTAGTGTCTGGGGGTCCTCGGGCTGGCCAGGCTGGGGGTTGCAGGGTCTGGAGAGCCTGGCAGGGGCTGAGAGGTCACAGGGATGCTGGGGGTGGAAGAGGTCACTGGGTCTGGGAGATCCTGGCCAAGGTGGCAGGGTCAGGGGTCACAGAGCCAGGAGACGCTGATGAGATTGGAGGGGCAGGGGTCGCAGGACCAGAATACGGCCAGTATCTGGAAGTACGAGTGGAAGGGGGCCTGGCAGGGTCACAGGGCCTAGGGGTGCTAGGGCCCGGGGATGGGGGTTACTGGGAACAGCAGAGTCCCAGGGATGGTGGGTGTCCCGGGGTGAGGGCAGGTCCCCGAGACCAGCAGGGGTTCCAAGAATAACGGGTTGGGTCCTGGGACAACGGGGTCCTGAGGGTGGTGGGGTCCCGGGAACGGCAGGGGTTCCAAGAAGGGCGGGTCCTGGGGGA
>NW_020172691.1:1025739-1044739 GCF_003031525.2 Neophocaena asiaeorientalis asiaeorientalis
CGTGGGCCTGGAGCTGGGAACCCAAGTGCTAGATCTCGTACTTCACACCCGGGACCCAGACCCCGGACTCTATATCCTTTACTTCAGACCCGGACTCCCAGATCCTGGACCTCAGACCCTGACCCCCAGATTCTAGATCTTTAACCTCAGACCCCGGACCCCCGGATTCTAGATCCTTCACCTCAGACCCCGACCCCAGACCGTGGACCCCATACGCTGGAACCCAGGTACAAGAGCCCAGACCCCCTACTTCAGACACTAGACCCCAGACCCAGAAATTGCGACCCCACACCTCAAGACCCTGACCTCGAATTCAGGATCGCCAGCCCCAAATCCTAGATCCTCCATCCCAGCAGCCCCAGACCTGGGACCCCAGTCCCTATATCCCAGACCTCAGGCCCCAGAACTCAGGCACTGGATCCCAAACTCCAGACCTCAGATTCCAGACCTGGGGCTCCAGAACTCAGATCCCCGGCCCCAGACCCTAAATCAGACCCCAGCTCCAGTCCCTGAAACCCAGATCCCAATCTCAGACCCAGGACCCCCAATCCCAAAGCCAGACCCAACTCCCAGACCTGGGATCCCAAATCCCAGACCTGGGATCCCAGACCCTATCCCCAGTCGGTCTGCCTGCCCAGTGGACGGGACACCACTGAGTGTGTGGCAGGGGAAGCTGAGGCCCGGGCAGGCTGCCACTGAATGCAGGGAGGATGCTCTGTGCCTCTCAGACTCAACAGATATATGGAGCCCTCCTCTGGGCCAGGTCTCGGCTGCCCAGCGCCAGCAGAGCTGGAACCCTTAAATGGCTAACTGCACCCACAGTGTCAGAGTGACAGAATGCCTTGAAGATGAGCCACAGGGAGCTAGGAGGGCATAAAATGGGGTCCCTTGAGCAACCTGGGGGTTGCAACCTGGAGATGCAGCCTAGGGTATGTAACGGGGGTACAAGTTCAGGGGGGCAGGGGGCAGCCCGGAGGGCTTCCTGAAGGAAGGGATGCTGACCAGTGACTTAGAGTCAGGAAGATGAATAGGGGTTGGGTAACCTCTTTAAAGTCCCAGAAGTCAGGGGCTGGGTAGAGAGGGAGGGGTGAGGGGCCCTCCGCCGGCCCCCACCTGAGCATGGGACTTGAGTAACACCTGTGATAATTAAGCATCTAATAAGTGGCTGGGAGACCCCCAGGGGTCTTGGACCTGGTCCATCCCATGGAGAAGGGATTTCTGCGTGTGGGCTGTGGCCCATGGACACCCAGGAGAGCCACAGGCAAGACATTCTGCCTCAGCGTCCAGTCTCTGCCAGAATCCTGGCCAATTCTTACCTCCAAAGCAGACCTTGAAGCGACTCCCTTTTCCTGGGTCCCCACAGAGGCCGGCTTCACAGGCGTTCAGCCCCTGCACTTGATTGAATGCTCTGCTGTCACCATTGTGAAATTCATAATAATTTTTCGACAAGGGGCCGCGTGTTTTCATTTTGCACTGCGGCCCAGGTCCCACTTCTCCTCCACTGCCGTCTAGAACTGCCCAGCCCTCTCTCTGACGACCCCCAGCCCCAGCTACCTAACCTTCCTTACTCTTTTTAGACTCTAAGCTCCTCCCAACTTAAGCCAGGTCTCTGGGAGCCAATGCGTAAAGCCCTACCAGTACTTCCCTCAATTGAAAGCCAAACCCCCTCACCTGGGGACAACATTTACCCCCAGGGCCGAGGACCCAGCTGCACAGATTTTACCAGCCCTCTTAGCTTAACGTCTTTCAGCCCCACCTCATAGGATGTACTCCCATCCTCAGCCTTGGGTTCTAGATTTTACAAAATCTCACTTGCCATCCTCTGCTCTTTGGGGTGAGAAATTTCCCAAAGACCAAACCATACAACGTTATAACCATGGAAAAAGACATCCTGAACCCGGAGATAGTAGTGTTTTTGTTTTTGTTTTTTAATATTTGCTTCTCTTTTCAAGAAAGTATTTAAAAACAAATTTTTTTTTACACTTTCTCTCTCTTTTTTTTTTTTTTTGGCCTCACCACATGGCATGAGGGATCCCTGACCAGGGGTCGAACCTGTGCCCCCTGCAGTAGAAGCACAGAGTCTTAACCACTGGACTGCCAGGGAAGTCCCTGGAGATAAATTTTTTTCAAAGATTTTTCTTTTTCACTCTAAAAGTAATATATAAAAAATAAAGGCAGGAACTTGGAAATGTCAGGAAAAGAACATGAATATCACCTATCATATTACTCTCCAAAAATAACCAATGTTAATACTGTATTTATTATCTTTTTTATTGTTTAAGAGGAGAATCTTTTTATATGGTTGGGATCACCCTGAATATATATCATTTGGTAAGAAGATGTCAGCCTTTTTATGTAGGGATGCTAAAAAATGGTTCACCCAAATAAGATCGGGCTATGGATATAGAACTATTATATAGCTTGATAAAGAAAATCCTATTTCTTGTCTTTTGAGGATAATTATGAATACACGGCATTCAGACTTGAGCAGTTTCATGAATTGGTCATTAACTAATCATTATTGACATGGGATACCTTTAAGTGGGCTCCGCTGTACCTTCAACACACCCAGAACTTAGGCATCCCTTCTTTCTGGCAACAAGATCTACTAGGCCCATACTGCATCTTACCTGCCCTGAAACATAAAGCCAGCTATTCTCCAAAGAGCCCTTATTCCTTGGGGTGGGGAAAAGTACCCATGACTGCATTTTGGATATTGGGACCCCTCTCTAATTACTGCACACAAATTTGTGGTGGAAAACTGATTAAAAGCTACTTCAGTGGTCAGGTAGAAATAATAAATTTCAAAGATTGGAAGATCCTGTTGCTCTAATTTAGTTCTAACAATGCTGCAGAACACCTGGGCTCAGCAACTTCGGCCTGCCTGCGGGCCAGACCCTGCCCACCACCTGTGGTTGTAAATAAAGCTTTATTGGTACACAGCCACACCCACTCATTTACACATTATGTACAGCTGCTTCCCGGCTTACATGGATTTGAGTAGATGCCACAGAGACATTATGGCCAGCAAAGCCGAAAATATTTACTCTCTGGCCCTCTACAGAAAACATTTGCAGATTCCTGCTCTATAAATGCCTCACCCAAATTATAATTTTACTCTTTTATCGTTTTGTGAACAGTTAGTCTCCAAATATCCTATTATAACTAGTGTGATTTCTTGTTTTATCTGGCGATATAAAATATAAATCCAGGCCATGACAGTAAGATCAACGATACCTAAAATAACTGCAGGTTGGAAATTAAGATCTAAGATCACAGAAGCTATCAGGATGAGTGTGAATGACTCACTCACTGATTGGTTAAGGGACCAGGCATATGACCAGTCCTGGCCAATGAGATCAGAGGAAAAGCCTGCAGGGGTGGGTATGCCCCTAGCATCCCGAGCCTGGAGGCTGCCCTAGCTTGCAGCTATTTGTTCTGTAAACTGATAAATGTCTTTATGGAGTTAAGCAAGCAGAGTTGTGTTCTCTGTTACTCATGGCTACAGGCGTGTAACTGCTGCAACTGGCCCTGGTGGCCACCTCTGAACACCTCCCGCTAATGACAGACAGGGAAGTGACTTTGTTCTTGCATCTGTTTTGATAATCCCTGATAATAACTGTGTGGTTATTTACAGGTATCCTACAGTATCCTGGGGAGACTGGTTCCAGGACTGTTGCACATACTAAAATCCGAGGCTGCTTAAGTCCCTCATATAAAATCGCATAGTATTTGCATACAACCTATGCACAAATGATACATATATTATTTCTAGATTATGTATAATACTTGATACAATGTTTTGTTTTGTTTTGTATCTCTGTTCCCCTACCAGGGATTCAACCTGGGCCATGGCAAACATGTTGTAGATCTTAATAGAAGTTCAAGTTGCACAGATGTGTGCATCTCTCAAAACTCAGCAAAGGGGGACTTCCCTGGCAGTCCAGTGGTTAAGACTTCGCCTTCCAACGCAGGGGGTGCAGGTTCGAGCCCTGGTTGGGGAGATAAGATCCCACATGCCTCGAGGCCAAAAAACCAAAACATAAAACAGAAGCAACATCTTAACAAATTCAATAAAGACTTAATAAAAAAAAACTCAGCAAAAGCATATTTAAGACTTATGCAAGTCATTGTCCATTTTACTTCAAAAGAAAAAATATAAACAAATATTGGACTCTTGTTAGTCATATGCTAATGATATGCACACCAAACTGTTCAAGGAGTAGTGGGCTGATGTCTGCAACTGTGAAATGCATCAAAAATGAGATGAAGTAAAAAAACAACAACAACGAGAAACAAGATGAAGTGATGTATAAACAAAGGGATGGGGAGATGACAGATTTAGTAAAATGGGAATGGTAGAAGTGATGTGTTAGGAATGCGGGTGTTCACTGTAAACTTATTTAAACTTGGATACACATTTGAAATTTTTCACAATCAAATGTTGTTGGGAAAAAACTCAAATTCTGTTTTTTTTTTTCCATTTGGCGGGTTAGGGGGCATTTCCTCTGTTGATCTCATCTGGGCTGATTTATGAGACCACAGACACCTGGAGGGTTCAGTCTGCTGCAAGGTCCAAGATGGCTCCACTGGCATATTGGGCAATTGGTGCTGGTTGTTGGCTGGGAGGCCTCAGTTCTGCATGGAGTCTCCCAGTCTCCAAAAAGCTACACTGGCTTCCTTACATCATGGTGATCGAACTTCCACACCTCACTTCTGCCGAATTCTATAGGTCAAAGCAAGTCACGTGGCCATGCGCCAATTTTAAATGGGCGGAGAAACTGACTCCCCCTCTGGCTAGGAGTTCCATTGCAAAGGGGCATGCATATTGGGATGGGGGGGAATTTGCGGTCATTGTACAATACACCCAAGTCCTTTGGTCCAGTTGTTTAAGTTCATGTTTAGTCAGAAGGTGTTCTATCGGGACTTCCCTGGCAGTCCAGTGGTTAAGACTCCATACTTCCAATGCAGGGGGAGCAGGTTCGATCCCTGGTTGGGGAACTAAGATTCTACATGCCACAAGGCACAGCCAAAAATAAAAAAGGTATCCTGACTCCTGACACTTCTTACTTGGTAGCTTACAGCCATCAGGTCTTCCTTGATAACGGCATTTGGCTATTGGAGGGTCAGGGAGGTCAGCTCTAAGTAGTTTGCTTTATGAGACAGAAGGAAAACAATCTAAGCCATTCAATGTCTGAAGGCTTCATGAAGAGACCCTATGACCACCCACCTGCAATGCAATGAAAATTGTACATGGGTATTTTTTTTTTTTTTTTTGGCTGCACCACGCGGCATGTAGAACTTCCCCAACCAGGGATCAAACCCACACCCCCTGAAGTGGAAGCACCAAGTCCTAACCAATGCACCGCCAGGGAAGTCCCTGTACATGGGTAAGTTAAGACTCAAGTGCACACTGCCTGCTCTGGCCCCACCTGACAGCATCACACTCATTCTGAAGTTGGAGGGCTTCTGGTGAAGCAGATGAAATCTCCAAGACTTTTCAGCTCTTCATGAAATGATTGATTCAGGCGAAGATTACCCACGGTGTTGAGACACTTAGGGTCTTTTTTTTTTTTTTTTTTAGCAGGGCTACATGGCTTGCAGGATTTTAGTTCCCCAACCAGGGATCGAACCTGGGCCCCCTGAAGTGGAAGCACAGAGTCCTAACAACTGGACTGCCAGGCGAGTCCCCCTTTGGTTCATTGTTGATGGAGAACTAAGCCATTGTATATGTGGGATTCTCATCACACACAATACTGTCTCAGATAGCTATTGAGACTTCTCAAACAGCTATCCAGTAGTCAGTAAGAAAGGGGATGAAGGATTGACAAATGGGTAGATTAGGAGCCCAAGACAGACCGTATCCACATCCAGAGGGTTGATTTATGATAGAGGTGGTAATGCAGAGCAGTGCAGAAAGGACAATCTCTTCAATAAATATGCTGCGACAACTGGATATCACTATGGAAAATACACAAAATGTGACCCCTACCTCACACCAAACACAAAGCCCATTTGGGGAGGACTGCAGACCTAATGTGAAAGATGAAACAATAACATTTTAGAAGGTGATACAAAATAATACTTTTATAACCTTGCGGTAAGGATTTTTTTTTTTTTTTTTTTGCCTTGCTGCAAGGCTTGTGGTATCTTTAGTTCCCCGACAAGGGATCGGACCCAGGCCCTCAGCAGGGAGAGCACCGAGTCCTAACCACTGGACTACCAAGGAATTCCCAAGGATTGATTTCTGAAACAGGTCACATAACAGTAAAGGAAAAGAATGAAACATTGGGTTACATTAACATTAAGAACTGTTCAGGGACTTCCCTGGTGGTCCAGTGGTTATGAGGCAGGAGATAGATGGGCCCCAGTCTGAGCAGCTGGAGTTTCTCCCCTGTGGACAGAGAGGAGGCTGGGCCCTGCCCAGATAAGAGATAAAAGAGCACGTATTCCTCATTCTCGAAGTCAAGGAGACCTTCCTGACTACACATGTGCAGAAAGGCTCCTTGGAGGTCAAAAGAGAGGGGGCGTCACCCCATAGTAAGTGATGTCAACTACCCACAGGCCTCTTCGCTAGAATCCATCTTGGCTGAGAGATGCACAGGCCCACAGGGAAGGACCCTGAGGTATACCAAATACGGACTCAGAACCAGGTAAAGCAAGATGATTGGCCAAAGGAAACCTGGAAGAAATGCCCCATATAAGTGATTAAAACTACCATGAGGGCGCAACTCTCTCTTTGAGCCCAGCCATGTGTCTATCCACACGTACTGTTTTTCCTCCTAATAAACACTTTACTTGTTTCACTACTTTCCATGTCTCTGTGGGAATTAATTTCTGTAAAGCCAAAGGGCCAGGGCCTTGTCACTGGCCACTGGTCTAGTGGCTAGGATTCAGCGCTCTCACTGCTGCGACCTGACTTCCATTTCTGGCTGGAAACTGAAATCCTGCTTCAAGCCACTGCAGGCCGAGGCCACCTGAGATCAGTTAGGGCTGTGTGCTTCCAATGCAGGGGACGCAGTGTGTGGGGAAAAAAAAAAAAAAAACTATTTAAAAGACACCCTTGGAATCATTGAGAGAAAATCAGGCAGCCAAGTTGAAAACTGGGCTATACCTAACTAAATGATTCACATAAGGGGAAATCCAAATGGCCAATGAATCATGAAAAGATGTTCAACCTTATTAGTAAATAGAGAAATGGAAATTAAAACTGCAGTAAGGGAATTCCCTGGCAGTCCAGTGGTTAGGACTCTGCACTTCCACTGCAGGGGGCATGGGTTTGATCACTGGTAGGGGAACTAAGATCCCCACAAGCCATGTGGCATGGCCATAAATAAGTAAATAAATAAACATAAAGGGGAACTAAGATCCCCACAAGCCATGCGGCATGGCCACAAATAAGTAAATAAATAAACATAAAAATCAAAACTACAATGAGATAACACTACAGACCCAACTGGTTGGGAAATAAAAATTCAGGTGTGCTGGTAAGTTTTGGCAAAGATGCAAGGCAATGGGAACTATCGCATCCTTGTGGTGGGTGGCAGTATAAATCAGTACAACTTCGGGAAAGAGTTTACCATTATCCGTGAGTCTGCAGATTCACAAACACTACACCCTGGCAATACCACTCCTAGGTATATACTCTAGTGAAACACACAGATGTATATAGCCAGACATATCCATAGCCACAATTTTTTTTTGGGGGGGGGTAAAAGCCCAAGCCTGAAAATAACTCAAGTCAAATAAATAATTTGATGATATATTCACACAATGGAATACATATAGTCATGAAAGTGAATGCACTCAGCTACATGGGATAACCTGGATGAATATCTGGAACAGTAGTTCACCAACTGGTAGGGTTTTTATTAAAGCAAAGGTAGAGAATTCAGAAAGCTCTAGCCATTTCAACATCAATGCAAAAAATGCAAATCTTTGCAGGAAGTAAAATTGGTGATGCTTGATCCCCAAGTTCCATTTTTTTTTTGTAATAAATTTATTTTTGGCTGCCTTGGGTTTTTGTTGCTGCACGCGGGCTTTCTCTAGTTGTGGCGAGCAGGGGCTACTCTTTGTTGCGGTGTGCGGGCTTCTCATTGCGGTGGCTTCTCTTGTTGCGGAGCACAGGCTCTAGGCATGCGGGCTTCAGTAGTTGTGGCTCACAGGCTCTAGAGCACAGGCTCAGTAGCGCAGGGAAGCCCCCCAAGGTTCCATCTTGTTGTAACTGCCCTATTGCTAAAAAGATGAATCAAAACTTAAAATCCTGGACTCCCCTGGTGACACAGTGGTTAAGAATCCGCCTGCCAATGCAGGGGAATCAGACAAAAAGAACCACCAAAATTCTGAGACACATTTCTTTTAGCAACACATAAGGAAACATTCTGAAGTGTGAGAAATAAATGTTCAATTTTAATATGCCATATTCTTTATGTTAAACTGAAAGCCTTTTAATAAAAGCCTCTAGATTTGAAACCATTTTAAATTTGTAAATATAAACTTTTAAAACATCACCTTTGGATGGAGAAAGGGAATGCCATCCTCCCCTCTTTGAAATGTCAGAGCCTAGAAAAGGTCAAGCTCATGATTTTGATCAGAACATCTCCCTTCCTGCTGGCAAGATGATCTTTTCTAGGGATTTCCCTGGTGGTCCAGTGGTTAAGAACCCGTCATCCAATGCAGCGGATGCAGGTGCCCTTGTCGGGGAAGTAAGATCCCACATGCTGCAGGGCAACTAGACCTACACGCCACAACTAGAGAGAAGCCCACAGCGAAAAACGAAGACCCAGCGCAGGCAAAAAAAAAAAAAAAAAAAAAAAAAAAAAAAGATGATCTTTTCTAAACAAATCAGGATGGAATGCAAAAACTGGTGAATTGACCATAACGCTGTTTCAAATCACCATTTTTAGGACCCATAGGTGGTCAAGGTGGTTAAATTACTTTTGAGGAATAAGTTACAAGCTCTTTAGTTATTTTGTACACATTTCACCCTTCCATGTCTGCGGGGAAGAGACCAACACATCTATCCATAAAGGTGTTTATATTTCAAGTAAAAAAAATGTCTTAAGGGACTTCCTTGGCGGTGCAGTGGTTAAGACTTTGCCTTCCAATGCAGGGGGTGTGGGTTCAATCCCTGGTTAGGGAGCTAAGATCCCACAGGCCTCCTGGCAAAAAACCAAAACACAAAACAGAAACAATATTGTAGCAAATTCAATAAAGACTTTAAAAAAAATGGTCCACATCAAAAAAGATTTTTTGGGACTTCTCTGGTGGCACAGTGGTTGGGAGTCTGCCTGCCAATGCAGGGGACACGGGTTTGAGCCCTGGTCCGGGAGGATCCCACGTGCTGCGGAGCGGCTGGGACCGTGTGCCACAACTAGAGCCCCCGAGCCACAGCTGTTGAGGCCCGTGTGCCTGGAGCCTGTGCTCCGCAGCAAAGAGAGGCCACCGCAATGAGAAGCCCGTGCACCGCAATGAAGAGTAGGCCCCGCTCGCCTCAACTAGAGAGAGCCCACGCACAGCAACAGAGACGGAATGCAGCCAAAAATAAATAAATAAACCAATTAATTTAAAAAAAAAAGAGAGAGAGAGAGCAGATTGCTCCATCTCCAAAGGGAAAAAAACATTTTTTTTAATGTTTTAAATTTCTCTGAATACAAACTTTCTTACCTTACGTCGTACCTTTGCAAAGTCACAGCTCTTTAGGCAGATGCTGAAGACATCCTGTGGGGGACCAACTGGATGAAGTTCCGGAACAGGCGTAATTTCTACGGTGCTAGAAATCAGGAAGACGGGTGTCTGGGGGAGTGGAGGGGACTTTTTAGGATGCCGGAATGTTCCAGGTCTCGATGGGGTGTGGGTGACGTGGGTTCCCACACTTGCCTAGACCCATCGAAGTACACTTAGGATCTGTGCAGGTCACCATTAGTAAACTATACCTCAACTAAGTTCAGCTGGCATAAAAATATTACATTTCTACCATCAGTTCTGGCATCTTTTCAAAGACACAGAGATGAGCTGTGAATGCAGAAAGTTGAGCCCGCCCAGACGCGGGAGTGACCAGAGAATGTCGCCAAGCCTTTCTGCCCCACCATGTTGATATACTTCCTGTTTGCTGATCAAACACCTGAGTCCCCCGCAGAAATTCTTGGAGAGGGTTTTTGAGGTTCACACCCAGGGCTCCCTGAACCACCCCCAGCTCTGTCTAAGCTGGTGGTGGCCTCTAGAGGGCGCTGTTAACATAGTCAATCCCAGGAGTTTTCATTCATCCTGGAACTTCAGCAATTTTTAGGAAACCATCATTGGCAAGCAAGGTGGGAAATCATTTCCTTCCCCACCTCCCTGACTCTTGGACACTGGGGCTGTCCCTCAGGGATATCATTCACACCAAAAATGCCTGATATTGAAGAAAAATTTTGGAGAGGCAGCAGAAAATTTGGGAGGAGCCAACTGGAGACGTGGATTAGCCATCCCCAAATGTGCCGCTCTGGTGTAGGAATTTCTCTGAGCTGAAAGCATCTGAGTTCTTGAAATCTGTTATCTACCTAAACACAGAGCCTCATACTGTCATAAATCCCTGCCCGGAATCAACTCATTTTCTCTTCTCAGAGAAGACAAGTCAGCTACCGGACAGACTTTGTCACAAACTATCATATCTCTCACCTATTCTCCAAAGGCCCATTTATCTCTCCTAACATTCGTTTGCTCTCCCATAAGTGGCCTTTCTCCTCTCCCTTTCCTCTATTACGAAGGCCTATGAGCTCTCAAATCTCACTGTTCCTTTGGGGATTCACTCCTTTCTGTGACACCCCAAGCATGTAAAATTAAAAATTAATACATTTGTACCCTTTGTCTCCTGTTAAAATATCCTTTGTCAGTTTAATTCGCAGCCCCCAGTTATGAACTTAAGAGGGTAGAGGGAAGCATTTTCTTCCCCCACACAACGAGGTCAGTTGTGGGCTGATGCTTCCTGCTTCTACTTGGCCTAAGTTAGCTGGTGTCTAAGGTGGAAACACTTCTGAGAAGCCAGCCTAGCCTCTCCTTGACATCCTGGCCCAGGAGGGGACCCCTTACGAATGGGTCAGTGACCGCAAACAGGTGCGGCCCAGCCCGTGCCAGGTGCTCGGCCTGGGTTTAATTTCTGGGCCATTTAAAGTCTCACACCCCATCAGACTATGGGGTTTGCCAAAGCGCAGAAGATTCACCCACAGGGACAGCACGGCCCTTGTTACATCATACATTGAGGATGTGACTGGATTTGGGGGAAGGAAGAGACAATTTCAGCTGAGACCAGCCAGGAGTTTGGAGCTCTTAATGAAATTCTTGGTTCCAGCAGTGGTGATCAGCAGTGTTGAGATAACCAGGTGAGTCACGAAAGGGGAAATCAAGCCACTCTATGTGCTAGAGGCTCGTCCCAAGAGTTTTATCCATGTGACTTGTGTCACTCGATTTTTTTTAAGTTATTTTATTATTTATTTATTTAAAAAATATTTCATGTATGTATGTACGTACATATGTATCTGTGTGTGTGTGTATGTATGTATTTTGGCTGAGCCGGGTCTTATATTATTTATTGTGCCATGTGGGAACTTCCTTGCAGCACGTGGCCTTCTTAGTTGTGGCATGCGGACTCTTAGTTGTGGAATGCATGCGGGATCTAGTTCCCTGACCAGAGATCAAACCCAGGCCCCCTGCATTGGGAGTGAGGAGTCTTACCCACTGGACCACCAGGGGAGTCCCTCATGTCACTCTAGTCCAAGGATGAACTGTAGCACACGGAGTCACCAGATCCTGCCTGAGGGGATGCAAGTGCCACCTAGGAAGTATTCAAGCCAAAAATGTTACCCTGACTCCATCAAGCCTTTGACTCTGATTTCCCACTTGTAAGAAATTCAGGGGTTCAGGAAAAGAGCTAAAGGCACTGGAGCTGCCAGAAGTGACATTGTGCAGGACGAGGGGCTTAGCCTCTGCAGGAAGTCAGATCAGGAGCAAAGGGCAAGGTGACATGGGCTGTTGGCGGGAGTCTCAGCCCTTCTCCACGTAGGCCTCTCCATAGCGCTGCTTGAGCATCCTCACAACATGGTGGCCGGCTTCCCCGAGATGAGTGATCCCAGAGACAGTGAGAGAAGTCACACCCCGTCATTTCCCTAGTATCCCACTGGTCGCCTGGTCCATCCTATTCCACGTGGGTGAGGGCTACACAAAGCATGAGTATCTGACAGCACGATCATGGAGGGCCAACCTGCAGGCCTGGTGACCAACAAAAAGGAAGGGAATGGAAAACGAAAGATAGAGCTACCATATGACCCAGCAATCCCACTCCTGGGCATATATCTGGACCAAACTCTAATCCAAAAAGATACATGAACCCCAATGTTCATGGCAGCACTATTCACAATAACCAAGACATGGAAGCAACCTAAGTGTCCACTGACAGATGAATGGATAAAGAAGATTTGGTACACATATACAGTGAAATACTACTCAGCCATAAAAAGGAATGAAATAATGCCATTTGCAGCAACATGGATGGACCTAGAGATTATCATACCAAGTGAAGCAAGTCAGAAAGAGAAAGACAAATACCATATGATATCACTTATATGTGGGATCTAAAGTATGACACAAATGAACTTATCTACAAAGTAAAAACACTCACAGACATAGAGAACAGACCTGTGGTTGCCAAGGGGGAGGGGGTGGGGGAGGGAAGGATTGGGAGTCTGGGATTAGCAGATGCAAGCTAGTATATATAGAAGGGATAAACAACAAGGTCCTACTGTAGAGCACAGGGAACTATATCCAGTATCCTATGATAAACGATAATGGAAAAGAATATGAAAAAAGAGTGTGTATATATGTATATAACAATCACTTTGCCGTACCGCAGAAACTAACACAACACGGTAAATCAACTAGAATTGAATAACAAACAAAATTTTAAATTAAATAAATAAATAAAAAGGAAGGGAATGAACAGGACAGGCAACCAAGATTGGCAGTTCCTGCCGAATGACCTCAGTGCAGGGTTTTTAAATAGATCTTCTACCTCCTGGGACATCCCTGGTGGTCCAGTGGTTAGGACTCTGCACTCCCACTGCAGGGGGCACCAGTTTGATCCCTGTTCGGGGAGCTAAGACCCCACGTGCCTCGACCAAAAGGAAAAAAAGAGAGACAGAGAGAGACAGAGAGAGAGAGATCCTAGAGCAGCAGGAGGTCTGGGGTTCAGCCACCTGAGTTCCTTCAACCTCCACCACTTCCCTGACTCCAGCTCCTCACTTCCTCCCCCCTTCCAGAAGGTTCTCGGTGCCTAAATTCTTCACAGGGAGAAGCCCCGCCCTCCCCAGCTCCTAGCCGAGCCAGGAGAGGCCCCAGATACCAGCACCCACCCAACCGAGGAGGCAAAACAAACAAGACAGGACAAGCACACCAAAGAGGCAAGCGTGCAGGCAACATCACCTGACACACCCGGCCAAGGACACCCACTGGCCTTGCGGGCAGCGGGAGGGGATTCCTCTGTGGGCAGGGACCTCCCCCACTCCACTGGCCATCAGGAAAACCCTCCAGTGTGTGTGGAGTGTACCCTCCAGTGTGGAGACTGTAAATGAAAACACTTATTCACTGAGGAATTTTTTTAAACCCACGGGACAAATATATTTTATATATGTTCCTTCTGGGACGTAAAGTGGTTCTGGATAGAGAGCAGGTACAACATGTGCCTTCCTTTATATAGGAAGGAAGGCAGACAGGAGGGAAGGAAGGAGGCGGGACCGGCTCCAACTGAGGACACGAAAGCTCTGCACCCACAGGCAGGTGACTTACGTGGCTGCACCTCCGTTTCCCCATCTGAGACTCCTCCTCCTTGTTGGGATGCCCAGAGCACCCCCGGCCCCAGATGCAGCCCTGCTTCTATCTCTTGCTAGGGTGGGGGTCCCGGTGGCCCTTCCCCCAGGTGCCACCCACTGCTGTGGACCGTATCCCCCTGGGTGGCTGTCACAGGGTGTGAAACCCCGAGGATCTGCACCGGCGAGGGGTGAAGGTGCGGAGGACAGGGGGGAGCCCCATCTCCTGGAACTCTGGTGCCCTGACCCATTTTGCAGATGGGTGTACTGAGGCCCAGGTGAGGGCAAACCCAGTCTCACGTGTAGGGGCCAGAGTCACGTGAAGGAGGTTAGAAGGCCAGGAGGGACTGCCCATCCAGAGACCTCTCACTCACTCAACCTGTCCCACCACAAACGTTTATTGAGCGCCAACCATATGCCCGGGGCTCAGGATGAACAGACTGAGGATAAACCGAGGACCTCGGGTGAAACCCAAGGTAACGCACAGACCGGGCCTTTTGACCCGCGTTCTCCAACGGGGCCAGCAGCCCCACTGGGGCACAAAAATGCAAATAAATGAAAGTGAAATCAGTGAAGC
The DNA here is from genome assembly GCF_003031525.2 of Neophocaena asiaeorientalis asiaeorientalis. Taxonomy (NCBI): domain Eukaryota; kingdom Metazoa; phylum Chordata; class Mammalia; order Artiodactyla; family Phocoenidae; genus Neophocaena; species Neophocaena asiaeorientalis. The sequence goes on from NW_020172691.1 coordinate 1,040,155, forward strand.
ATTCCGCCCCTCCTCTGCACTGGCCACATTTCACGTGTTCAGTAGCCACATGTGGCTGATGGCCGCACAGATGGAGGACATGTTCATCATTCCAGGCAGTTCTATCAGAAGACACCGGCTTCCGTGGTCCAGTGTGATTCCTTCTATTTCCAAGTAAGAACAGGGGGTGAGTGGAGTTTTGTCACCTGAAAAGCATGTTCTATTTTGCTTTGAGCCCAGAGCAGTGTTGGTTGGTACCACGAAAGGCACACACATGTGGGGATACAAGAGACAGTGTCGACCTGTAGCAATGTCAGGATCCTGCTTGTGACACAGTAATAGACTTTTGCAAAAATGTTGCCACTGGGGAAAATGTTATTTCTTACAACTGCTACGAATCTACAGCTGTCACGGCACAAAACATTATCTGGATGACGGAGGTTTTTTGGCACCCCCTTAAATTTCACGCCCAGGGGAGGGTCCTAGCCCAGGACTGGAGTGGTGGCAAGCCGGTTTCTCACCATCGTGTGCCTGCAACCAGGCCCCCAATGAAGGGATAAGTGGCCAGGGGTGACTCACTGGGCTGATGACCTCAGCTGGGGAGGCATCAGGGCTCCGACCCACAACTTTTATGTGGCTCCTGCACCTGCGGGGTGGATGCCCCTTTGAATGTGCAGATAAAACGCTGGCAACAGGGGACTTCCCTGGTGGTCCAGTGGTTAAGACGCTGCGCTTCCACTGCAGGGGGCATGGGTTCAATCCCTGGTTGGGGAACTAAGATCCCGCATACCGCGGACCAGCCAAAAAAACAAAACAAAAAAGCCCCACTGGCAACAGGACAGGCTCTTGTCCCTGTTTGTCTGCAAATCTCTGCTGCGGGACTTGTTCACCAGACACTCTCCCCAATGGCCTTTGGCACCAGCATCCTGGGACCCCATACCCTGGAGGCCTCCTTGGTTCCAGAGCCAAGGATGCAGCGCTGGACAAGCCCCTTCTTGTTGGTGTCCCAGGTTTCTGCCGCCTCTCAGGAGGTCACAAAAGGGAAACTGAGGCCGGAGAGAGCTGGAGTTGGTAGACGTGACAGAAACCCCACGGCATCTTCCCGAAGTTGTCCACAGACCCCAAACCCTATGTGCCAGGGAGCGTGATGCCCATTGGACGGAGGGGATGAATACGGCCCAGTGTGGGGACCGGAGAGGGTTCACGGCACACGATGGCCCAGGGCCGATGGGCTCCAGATGCCCATCCAAATGCCAGAGGCAGGCGAGGTGCCTTGGCAGGTGACGCTCTTCACCCAGGTTCCCCGCCCCCAAGAAGCCAGCCCTCCCTCCCTCGCCAGCTCACCCCATGCAGGCTTCCACCAACGGGGTAAGTCCTTCCTCATGTCGGACTTGATTTCATCAGGCTTCGCTTTAAACCAGTTTCTCCTCCTTCTGGGTGAGTCTAAGACCAGGACAGGCCGCAGTTTCCTGAGACGGAACAGTGAAAGAGGTTGTGAGATGGGAATATGATCCACAGGGAGGACTTGGGCTGGTGACTGGTGACAATGGCGGGAACAAAACCTGCACAAATCCCTACACTCTGGGGCGGAGACACCTGTGCTGGTGATAAAACATTCCTCCATGCATTAATTAAGCACTCACTGTGTACCAGACTCAACACAGACTCGGTCCCATCATCTTTTTCATTCTTATTTAGGAGAAATTCACAGAACATGAAATTCACCCATTTAAAATGAACACTTCAGGGACTTCCCTGGTGGTCCAGTGGTTAAGACTCTGCTCTCCCAATGCAGGGGGCACGGGTTCCATCCTTGATCAGGGAACTAGGATCCTGCCTGCCGCACAGCGTGGCGAAAAAATAAATAAAATGAACACTTCAGGGGTGTTTAGTACATTCACAGAGCTATGTAACCATCACCTCTAGTTCCAGAACATTCCATCCCCCCAAAATAAAACCAGTGCCCATCAGCAGTCACCCCCACCCCCTCCACAGCCCCCGAAAACCAGCAATCCACTCTCTGTCTTTGTGGATTTGCCTGTTCCGGACATTTCACATAAGTGGGATCACACACTACGTGGCCTTTTGTGTCTGTGTCTTTTTTAGTTCACTTTATTTTTTAAAATAAAATCTCTTTTTTAAAAGACACTATTAGGTTCACAGAAAAACGGCGAAGACAGTACGAAGTTTCCAGATACTCGCCCTGTTTCCCCTACTCTTAACACCGTACATCAGCATGTGTGGCCCTCTTGTGTGTGGGGGGCAGGGTGGAGGGCAGCTCCCGAATCACACATGTGATTCGCCGTGATCTCTGGGTGACAGATCCAGTTTGCAGATGCCCCGGACCAGCTGAAGCACCTGCCGTGAGCCCGTGAGCCCCGTTTACTGAGGTGCAGACAGGTGGCCACGGTCGCCAAGTTGGGAAAGGCTTCAGCTCCTCCGGCTCCGGGATTTTCCTGCCACTCCTCCAGGGGACGTGGAAGGGGCGGGATCGGCCAAGAGGAAACCGCAAACATCAAATGTACAGCGGCAGCTCCGAGAACAAGCTGTGCCTGGCAGCTGCAACTTGGCAGGCGGCACGGGGCAGGCAGAGGTCAGCGGCGGGGCCTGGAGGGGATGGGCAGAGCTCGGTGCCACTTAGGAGGGCGGTGGCTTGGCATGCGGCACCCACCCCATTCCCCCCACATATACCGGGCCAGGCAAGGGACGGGGCGGGGCCTGGAGGAATTGGGAGGGGGACTGCGGGGTTTGAGAGGAGGGCTCTAGCAGGCGCTCAGCGGCAGGGCCAGGCTCCAAGGTGTGCCTGAAGGTTCCTCTGGAAGGGCCAGGTGGGGGAGGGTGCCACCTGGCGAGCCTGGGATCCTGGGCAGGAGAGGGGATCCTAGCGCATACACCTTGCCAAGAGGCCTTTTGGACAGCCCGGAGAGCCCCCCTCTCACCGCCCTGCCAACATGCAGGCTGTCCCCGGGCGCTGGCAGACACCCAGCATCTGTGCGCTCTGTGGCCTCCACCCTCACCAGGCCCGTCAGCCCTCACTGGACTGGCTGCAAGGGTGACAATGGCTCTCGGGGTCCTTTGGGCCCCAAGCCCACACTCCACCTGGTGACAAGAACAGTCCTCCCAAAATGGCATCTGATGGGGTCCGTACCCTGCTCACTTTCTTCCTACGGGTGTCCACCCAGGGGCAATGAAACAACCACCGGACAAACGTACACTGATGTTCACAGCATGACTCACAACTCAAAAGAGCGGGAACCTCCGTGTCCATCGATGGGTGATGGATAAACACAGTGTGGTCCGGATGATGGACCAATCACTCAGCCGTGTAAAGGAGTGAGACACCGACACACGCCGCAACACAGACAGACCTCGAGGACGTGATGCTCAGTGAGAGAAGCCAGATACAGAAGGCTCTGGGGTCTGACCTGGACTGGCCCACCCCGGGACTGCCTGCTCCCCACCCCAGGCCCTGCAGAGACGACCACATCTACTTCTTTCTTGTCCCTCTCGCTGTACTACCTGCTGGCCTCCTCACCTGGCTCCTCTCAGATCCCCGTTGTCAGTTGAGAAAACTGACAAGCACAGCAGTCCTTAACCACTGGACTCCACTGCCACCCCCCTTTTGGCTCCTTTCTGCAGGGAGCCCTCCCTGACCCACCGCCTCCCTCTCCACCAGCATGCCCCCCCCCCAGGATCTGAAGTCAGCCCTGGACTGTCCAGCAAAACCCTGCCTACAGCAAGAACTTAATCATGGCTGAGGGGATGGAGTCTAGAGAGGGAGGCTGGCCAGCCATGAGGGGGAGGTTTGGAACACCGGGTTTTATCGAATTAGGTTGCGCTGTCCAAAGGCGCCCCTCCCCCACACAAAGCTGTTTTCCCATCTCCCTCTGGAGCTGGGACAGCTGTGCGCTTGACCCCAACCTAAGCTCGGACGTGGGGAGGTGATGCAGGAAGGCTTCCGAGGATAGGCCGCTCAGATCCACCGGCCATGCTGCGAGGGAGCCCAAGCCACGCAGGAGGCCACGTGTGGGCACCTGGCCCTCGTTCCCAGCCGAGCCAGCCTTGGTGCCAGCCCAGCCCACACCTGTAGATGAGGAGTCTTTCCCAGCCGAGGACCCAGGTGTCCTGGAGCAGAGAGAAGCCAGCCCACCCGCACCCCATCTGAATCGGCGACTCACAGCATCACCGGGAATATCAAAATGCCTTCGGGCCACTAGGTTTGAGGCAGCTCGTCGCAAGGCAACAGAAACCGGGGTGCGGGCGCGCAAACTAGTTTTTATGACTTTTATTAAATCCTTACAAAACAGAATACAAAATACCGGCGTTGACAGTTGGTGTAAAGGAAAACTTCTGAGCTGTATCAGTTCACCTGGTACAGTGGAGTTAAAGTGCTTGGACGTTTTTCCCCCACTTTAAAAAAATTTGAGTCCTTTTTTTTGTCTTTTTTACACATCTTAACGTTGAAACACTGCTGTGCCCCCTTCCCCCCAGCGCCAGGCTCGTTCACAGTAACGGTTCTGACCAGTCCTCCGGGCCGCACTGTCGTAGTGACAGGGGTGGGGGAGGAAGTGGCTGTCCCGCCTTTGAGAGGAAAAAAAAAAAAAAA
>NW_020172691.1:1044776-1048884 GCF_003031525.2 Neophocaena asiaeorientalis asiaeorientalis
AGGGGCTCCCTCCTGAGAAGAAAAAAAAAAAAAAAAAAAAAAAAAGCTGCTCACAGCTCAGCTTTCCGGAGTAAAATGGCCATGGCGCCTGCAGCGGGCGAGAGTCCATTTGTTTCTTTTTTACAAAAAGGCAGAATCCTCGGTTGCAAAACATGGAATCACTGATGGGCGAGAAATGATGGGGGGTGGCCTCCCCACCCCCGGAGTCTTTGGAAAGGCCAGTCCACAGATCGGCGGGCGGGCGGGACGGGGCTGTGGCCCCCCACCAGCCACCAAGGACGGCGACAATCTCCGAGACTCGGGGGACCGCAGAGACGGCACTCGAGCCCCCCACGCCTCGAGGAAGAACAGGGAAGGGAAGTCAGCTGATGTTCTGGAAAACTGACGAGACAGGACGAACAGCTAGGAGCCGGAGGGCGGTCTGGGCGGCTGCCCGCGCCCCCAACCCCGGCAGAAGCCCGTGTGCACGTGGAAAAGGAAGCCTGTGAATTGCATAGAGTCTCCCACCCGAGGACGAAGGGCGTCAGAGTCTCCCCAGCCCGGCGGGTCACGCGACGTCTGACTCAGGCGCGGGCGGAAGGGGCGCGGCAGCTGCGGCCTTTTCCTGAAGGTGGGCGGAACAGAGACGCCGCCCTGTGGGGGGGGTGTCCCGCGAGACCCCGGGGACGGGGCTGAGAGCGCTTCCACGCCAGACCCGAGGGGCGGCCGGGCAGGACGTGGCCGTGGTCAGACTGAGCCCTGAGAAGGGGCACTCGGGTGCCCGGGTCGGGGGTCCGCGGGACCCCCACGTCGGCTGACGGGGGCCTGTCCGGCTCCTCGCGCTTCCTCTGGCGCCCCCATTCGCGGATGGGCACTCCCCAGTGGGGAGGCCAGGGGAGGGGCCCCGGGCAGCTTAAGGTCAAGGTTCGAGGGAGCCCCGATTGTCAGTCGGCGGGGGCTCCAGCGGGCGGCGCCACCCCGCCTGCCCCCAGGCCCCGCCCTGCGACAGGGGAGACGTGAGAAGCCCTCGGCCCGCCCGGGTGTCTGAGAGGAGGGAAGGAGCTACCGTCTCGTCGAGAGGAGGTGGGTGGGGGGTCGACCCGTCCCTGAAAACACTGTGAGGGCCGGGGAGGGGGGCGGCGAGGTCCCGCCGGCTCGGGGAGACGCCACGCCCTCCTCTCCTGAGTCACGCGGGCGGCGGGGAACGGCCTTCACAGTACCCGGCGCATCCCGGGCCGGGGCGGCGGGAGGGCCCCACCCAGCCACAGGCCCTCCGCTCTCCTCCCCGAGCGCCTGCTCTGCGTTTAACACCATTGAAAGGAAAAAAAAACAAAACAAAAGGAGGGGAACAGGAAAAAACCCAACAGCAAAAACCTTATATAAAAAGACCCCCGAGCTGAGCTTAGCGCCTCGGAATCCAGCCGGGGGAGGGCAGCCCGCTGGTCACCCGCGGGCAATAGCTTAAAAAAATCTTTAGACTTGACGGGGGAGGGGCGGCCTATGTACAGAGGGAAGGAAAGGATCACGCGTGGTCTCCCACCAGGACCACGGGGGCCGCGGACAGGCTGGCTCGCTGCCGCCGCTGGGCCAACTTGGACTGGGAGGGCGGGGACAGCTGCAAGCAGCGTGAGGTAGCTCGGATGACCACGGGCTGCTCCTGCCCCGCCTCCTCGGCCGCGTCCTCCTCGCGCTGGGCCAGCTGCCGGTTCATGGCAATGGCCTCGGCCGCGAACGACGTGAGGTCTTTGGCGCAGCTGTTCCTGGGGACAGGGTGGGGGGGTCAGCAAGGAGGGGGAGGTAGCCGCCGGCCCGTCCCCCCTGCTTCCCTCGGGACCCCCGGGGTCTGTGCAGTGCTCTGGGGGAGGGGCTGCACGCCCCAGGAAGCCCCAGACTCCGCAGGGGGCGGGAGGGGCCGGCGGACTGGAATTCGCGGTGGGGTCACAAACTCATCACCCAGTACAAGGACACCCAAGCGCTTGGACGGCTTCCCCCGCCAAGACTGAAAGAGGATCGTGTAATCTTCTTTAAACATCTTAACATTTAGCGCCCCCTCCTGGACCCGGGGCTCCCCGCTCGGAGCCTGAGATCCCACACGGGCCTCACCTCTGCAGGACCATGGGCGTGGGCAGGGTGTTCTCCGGGGCGCACTGCAAGGAGACAGGAGAGGTGAGGCTGGAGAGCAGAGCCCGCCCGCCTCGGGGCGCCCAGCTGGCTGCGACAGCACCGGGGGTTAAGGCGGTGCACCTGCCCGGGAACCGAGCCAGGCTGGGGGGAGGGGCGCGGCCCGAGCCGGGTGAGCGTGGTGGACGTTGCCAGACCGCGTGATGGGCGGGGCCTGCCTCTCACCAAAGCTGCCCCAGTTCCCAGCAGGGGTTGGGAGCCCGCTCCAACAGCCCATCTGCCTTGACAGTGGGGCCCCAGTCTTTGCTCCCCACAGTGCCAACTTGTATTTTTGTTAAGCCCCCTGCCCTGTTGGCCTAGGCATCTGCCCCGCCAGGACAACAACTGGGCAGAAGAAACAGCAAGCTCTTCTCAGCTTGGTGGGGACAGAGCCTTGGACGGGGGGTGGCAGGCCCCCGCCTGCCACCTGGCTGACCTCAGCTTGACACTCTGTTCCAGGTGAGAAGAGGCCCCTGCGCCTCCAGGACACAGGGCCTGGTGACTCACTGAGAAGCAGCTCCTGCAGTCCCAACCCAACCTGGCCGGCAGGCAGTGGGGGGTCTCCCTGCTGCGCCCTTGCCCGCTCTGGGGGGGTCTGATGCTGAGCCGCCTAGGGTTGTCATACCCTTGTGCTCTGAGTCACCCCAGCCCAGTGGCAGAAGCTGGAGGCCAGCCGCCCCCCAGGCCTCCCTGGTGCTCCCACTCACCCCCTGCACCCAGGGGTGCTGCAGGACTTGGGCAGCACTCAGCCTCTGCTTGGCGTCACGAACGAGGAGCTTGGAGATGAGGTCTTTGGCAGCAAAGGAAATGTGGGCCCAGTCCTTCTCCGGAAACTCGTACTTGCCCTCCTGGATGCTCTCAAACAGCATGTTCTGGAGGGGACATGGAAGGTGGGGTGAGCTGCAGCCAGCAAGGGCTGAGTCCACATCGCAGACGCCTGGCAGGCCTGGACCCAGAGGAGCACCGATGAGTGACAAGTTCTGTCAGGGCCCCCAGCCTCCACCAGCTGCATGTGACCCGGGCCCAAGGTTAGGGTCGGGGAAAGTGCCCTGAGCTCAGCTGGCAAGGCCAGGGGCTCTGGCAGGCCAAGGAGGGCAGGGACCCACCCAACTGGGGGTGGCTGGGAGGCTGGGCCAGAGAGTGGACTCGGGGAGGCACTTGGTGGGCTCTGCTCAAGTGGGGCCCGATTTACTGAAGGGTGGCTCTGGACGGCCAGGCTCTGGGGGGATCAGGCCATGAAGCCTGAGCCTCACATGGTGGGTAGAAGGATGGAACTTGGCCACCTCAAACCATAGGCCTCGCCCCACCTCAACTTCCTGACCCCTGACTGCTTTCTCCTGTTGGGCTGGGGAACCCAACGAGCCTCTGGAAACCCAGAAAGGTCAGGCCGGCAGTGGCCTGTGCATGTTGTCAGTGGTTGGAGGCCGGGCCCTTAGGGGTGCTCAGGGGGGTTCACAAGCCAGGTCCTCCAGGGTGGGGGGTAGGTGTGTGCATGGACCAGGCCTTGGGGTGCACTGGGCAGGCAGGGGTGAGGGTGCATGTGTGTGTGTGTGTATGCCGAGGCAGGCCAGACGCGGTGCTCGGGGGAGGGGTGCACGGCAGGACCCCACTCGCACCTGGCAGGCCGGGCAGGCCTCGCCGCGGTCCCAGCCGCAGTCGCTGCCGCAGTGGCCCACGAAGGGCGGGTAGCCGCTGAGCAGGATGTAAAGGATGACGCCCAGGCTCCAGAGGTCGCAGCGCTTGTCATAGATGCTTGCCTCCTCGCTGAAGGCCTCCACCACCTCCGGGGCCATGTACTCGGCGGAGCCGCACTGCGGGCGGGAGCGGGGGCGTCAGGGCCCGTGGAGGGGGGATGGGGGGCGCCCCGACAGGGACTTCACAGAGCCCAAAGCCAGACAGCCCTGACCGACCAATCACAGGTTGCTGAGGGAGCCAGCCCCGCCTTCGCCCTGCCGGCCAATCACAAGCT
>NW_020172691.1:1049120-1056970 GCF_003031525.2 Neophocaena asiaeorientalis asiaeorientalis
CTCACCGCGCCCGACCAAGGCCCCGCCCAGCCGCTCTGCCCGGCCAATCAGCGGCTGTTGCTAAGCGGAAGCCCGAGTTCCGAGGCCCGCGCCGCCAAGCAGGCTCCGCACCTCGAGGTTATGCAACTGTAGCCCGGCACCGGATTCGGGGCCATTCCCGCCCTTTCCGCCCCTGCCAGCTACCCCTCCCCCCCCGCACCCCACTCGGGGCGCCCTGACCCCGTAGGCCCTCACCGGGGTGAGCAGCTCCGGGGTGGAGATGGGGGAGCAGTCCCCGTTGAGTTTGATGCCACTGCCCAGATCAAAGTCACAGATCTTCACGGGGGACACCTAGGCGGGGTCAGAAGGGGCTGTGAGGGTGGCGTCCCGACCCTGGGGCCCTGGCCCGCAGGGAAGGCCACCCCCCGGTGCCCCTCACCTGGTTGGGGTGCTCACAGAGGATGTTTTCCGGCTTTAGGTCCCTGTGGGCGATGCCTGCAGGGAGAACGAAGAACCACGAGGGCGGGTCAGGGGTCTGTGGGTGGGTGGGTGGACACATCTTCCAGGAGTCCTGGGCAGGTGGGCTGGGCGCAAGGCTAGACACCCAGGGACCCCTGGGGCAGGCAGAGTGGCCACTCACCTTTGTTGTGCAGAAAGTCCAGGGCGCTGGCCACATCCTGCACGACCACGCTGGCCTCCAGTTCGTTAAAGTGCCGCCGCTTGTGTATGTGGCTCAGGATGGACCCTGGGCCAGGCCATGGAGCAGAACACACAGGGGTCACCTCCACTGCCCAACGGCCAGCACCCACCCCACCCTGGCAGGGAAGCCCCCACTCCAGCCTCCTCGGGTCCAGAGTCCTCCAACCTGAGCTGGCGTGTGGACCCCACAAGGCCCCTCTGATGTGCAGGCCCCCCTGAAAGGTTCTCCCTGGTGGCCCTAAACCCCCGGCCCATTAGGATCAGATGGAAAAGCCTGCCAGGCCCCACGTACCGCCCCGCATCTTCTCAAACACCAGGTAGAAACGGTCGTCTTCCTCAAAGAACTCAATCAGCTCTAGAACGTTCCTGGGGTGGGAGCAGGGAGGTGGGGGAGGAGTGAGGCTTCCTCAGGCCTGTGGGCAGCCACAGAACTGCCCAGCAGGGGCCCGCCTTCTCCACCCCACCTACCCACAGGAAGGCTGCGCCCGAGGCCACGGGCCTGCTTCCGCCTTGCCCACCTTGGACTGTCAGCCTGCCTGCCACTGGGCCCACCTACAATGCCCAGCACAGGGCCTGGCACATTGTGGGTGCTCACTAAGTGCTTGCTGGGGGTGATGAGGCACTCGGGCCCATTCAGCCACTGAAAGATGGCTCGGGGCCCAGTGTTGTGGTGAGGGTAGGTCACATTACCTGTGTCCCTGGCACTGATACAACATCTCCACCTCCCGGAAAACCCTACTCCGAATGTGGCCCGGCTGCTTCTCAATGATCTGAAATGTCAGCGGGGGGAGGACACACACACAGACACCAACTGGGTCAGCCAGACCCTCTACAGCCTGAGACCCGCCCCCCTTCCCCTGCCAGAAACTTCCCCTGTCAGAAACTTCCCCTGTGTCACGCCTGAAGCTCGTCAGAGCTTAGATTTTGAAGTTCTGGAAAGCAGAGCTATCCTATGGGGGCCCAGAATTCACTGGAAGTCAAAACTGTGGTGTCAGAACAAACTGGGGGCAATGTATTTCCCCAGAGGCATCACAGGAGGGGCGAGCGGGACAGGAGCCGGTAGCTCTCCGCCCCTGACTGCCACAAGGCTTGGGGTGTACTTGGGGCCTGGAGCCCCTGCAAGATACTCCTTCAGGTCAGCAGGTTCCTTAGCCTAGCTGCCTGCTCTCCCTGACCAGGAGACTGGGGGCCACTGTGCTGGCTCACACACCACCCAGGGGACTGGAGGGGCCTGGGGGCACCTGGCTGCCAGCCAAGACATCCCATTTGCCTGGGAACCAGTCTGGACAGATGCCCCAGCCCCGTAAGCCCAAGTCTGTTTCAGGCCAGGTTAGTGGGCACAGCCGCCCAGGACCCCAGAGCCTCAGGAAACCAGCCCACGCCTCTGCGCCCACACCCCTCTGGCACCCAGGAGCTCTAAGGACAGGAGGGTTCTGGGCCCACCGCCTGGGGTGAGCCGCTTCGCTCCCAGAGAGGGAAGGTCAAAAAGCGTGTGCCAAAAAAAAAAAAAGTGCGTGCCAGCTCTTTCCCAGCAAAGCCAGGCCGCACACACCTCCTGGGAACCTCTTCCCAGGTTGGACCTAGGACCCCCTCTCACTAGGTGGGTGGGCAGCCTGGGTCACCACTGTGCCCGGGGCTCCCGGCCCACCAGCAGCCTGGGGGAGGGGACGTGGTATGCTCCACTGGCCAGGCTCCAGCAGCAGGCGGGCATGCACATCCACTGGTCACTGGGGCTCGGCCACCACCCTAAGCACTGTCCGACCTGTCTAGTGACAAATACACCTGCCCCACAGAGGGGCAGAACCACCAGATTCCAGGGCTCCTTGAGATAATGCCAGCAGCCGTGCCCTCCTGGAGTTACCTGAACCTCATTCCATCCCTTGGGAATGTGGCTAGGGCCCCCCACTCCACGGAGGAGACAGCGGTCCCTCTTGAGAGGGGACGGCCTTCTGAGGGGTCACACATGGTACAACTAACCCAACCCTCTGAGCCTTGGTTTCCCCGTCCGTCAGAGTGACAGAAGCCAGGCTGCCCAGCAAGGGCCTTAGGAAGGAGGACACTGACCGTGCAGAATGTGTTTGACGCCTGCTAGGTGTGCAGTCCTATGGCACCATCACCCACCCAACCCGGTCGCTCCCAGGGGGTGGGGACCACAGCCACCCTGGTCACCACGCTTCCACCAGGGCCTGAGGCTTCCGGGCCAGCCCGCTTGCCACTGTGCACCTGGCCCTCCTTCCTGGGCAGCCAGCCTCCCGTTACCCCACCCAGCCCAGATGCAGGGTCACAAGGGAAGCCTGGAAGGCTTTTTGGAACACAGGGTCTGACGCCCGGCCAGGCAACGTAGGCTGCGCAGGCGCACACTGGGTCAGAGGCGGCCCAGGGCTTGCAGGAGGCTCTTGCAGGCCTTCCCTGGTCTCCCCTGATGCCCAGCTCCCCCAGGGCCCCGAGTAGGGCATTGCCTTTCAATGTTTGTAACCAGTACAGGGAAGCATTCATCATCCCTGGGGACAGGGGCCTGGCCCAAGTGACCCAGCAGGTGAGCATCAGCTCTGACTGAAGCCCCCAGTTCTCGGCGGTCCCTCTGGCACCAGGTCCTTGGCCACCTGTGCAGCGGGGCCACCCCTTGTCACTTCCCACCCGGACTTGGGGGCTCAGCCCAGGCTGACCTGGATTCCCAGGTGTGGCCTGAGTCACCAGCCTTGAGGCCATTTTTAGACACTGGTTTTCCCCGCCTGCCAGTCCGGCAGCTCAAATGCCTGCTCCCCTCCTTTTGCCACCCCTGGAGGGTGCCAGATCCCAGGCACGGCTGGGGAGGGGCGAGGGGGCCGCCCAGATGCTGGGGCCTGTCTCACCTTGACGGCATACTCCTGGCTGGTGATGAGGTTGACGCAGGTCTGCACACGGGCGTGGGCACCCTCCCCAAGCACGTCCTCCTGCAGCTGGTAGACGTCTGCGGAGCAGGGGGCCGGTGAGAGCCACCCTGGGCCGGCCATCTCCCCGACGCCGCTGCCCCCGCCGGCCCCACTCACCTTCGAACCTGCCCGAAAAGCTGTCGGTGGCCCGGCACCTCTTCTTCTTCTTGCTCCTTTTCTTGGCATCAGGGATGTCGATGGGCTGGCTTGCAGGCATATCTGTGCAGGGGGAGCTGGAGGTGAGGCCCACCTGGCTCAGGAGGTGGCCCAGCCCTCCGCCACCGCCAGAGGCTCGCCCTCCCTTCCAGCCCCTCACCAGGGCGGGCCGGGCACTCCAGGACGAAGTCAGGCTCCCCGTGGTGGGCCTGGTCTAGGGAGAAGGCCAGTTCGAAAGGATTCTGCCCCTGCAGGAGAGGAGAGGACAGAGCTCAGGCCCCAGCCCTGCGGGGCAGCTGCACCCAGAGTGCCCCAGTCTCCACGTCCGCACGCTGCGGAGCAGAAAGCCTGGCTCTGCCTGACCACGAGGAAATGGACCTTTCACCCCCAGCCCAGGGCCCTCGGGGCCTCTGGGGAGGGGGTGTGGTATGGGAAGAGGCCAGACGCAGGCAGGGGAGGGGGTGCCGCCTCCCAAGCCAGGCCTGAGTCGCCGTGGGGCACCAGGCCACGTTTTGAGCCTCGGTTTGCTCACCTGCAGGATGGGGCCAGCACCACAGCATGGCTGACCGCCCGCGCCCCTGCCGCGCCCCGGCGCAGGGATCAAAGGCGCAGGGCAGCCAGTGGGAAGGAGTGAGTCAGCGGCTTCCCGAGGCGGGGCTCCCAGCCAGGCGGCCCTGCCTGCTTTCCCATGGCTTCCTGGTCTCAGTCTCCCCTCTGTGCACCACTGCCTGGTCTCAGTCTCCCCTCTGTGCACCACTGCCCTCCTTGCCTCTCACTGTCCGCTCGTCCCCACTGCACCTCCTGGCCCGAGACGATTCCCGCCACCACACCTCTGCTCCTGATGTGCCCACAATGCGCCCCATCCCCCAGCTCTGCGCCTCTCTCCTGGTCCGACCCCCCTCGCTCATCTGCTTCCAGCTCTGCAACGCTGGGACCCGGCTCCGGGGTATCACGGGAAAGGCACCCGCGGTCTCCCGCGTGAGCACTGGGCCGCTCCCTCGCCCGGCCACAGCCACACTGTCCCATGTACCCTCAGACACACCAGGATGGAGCCCCTCACAGGCCGCGGTGTCCAGCTAAGGAAACAGCCCTTGAGCAAGGAGGGGCCTGCTCAAGGTCACCTGACAGCCCCTGGGACTGGGGTGGGGGTGCGTGGGATCCTAACAAGGGAACGAAGGCAGCTGGGGTTCTTCCAGTTTCTGCGGATCCAGCATGAGGACTGGCAGCCCCCGGCAACGCACAAGGCTGAGGCTTTAAGGCTGAGGCTCTGAGGCCCCACCGTGTTTCTCTAGGAGTTTGCTCTCATTTAGCTCCCTGAATCCTGGGGGTCCAGGTGGCCAGGGCTTCAGGTGGGCGTGGGGGCCCTGTACAAATAGCAGTGGCTCCAGTTCTGATGCTGGAGGACCTGGGTCAAGTCACTGCCTCTCTCTGGGCCTTGGGACAAGGGGAAGCAGGGCTCCAGCAGGAGGGCCATCTGGCAGAGAAGGAACTCCGGGAGAGCCCCAGGGAGATACCCAGGGGCCTAACAGCAGAAGGGGCCAGGCCAGATTCCTGCAGACGGGAGGCCCGGAAGCCAGTCCGGCAGCACAGGGGCAGGCAGAGGTCACAGGGAGCGGCTGAAAAACAGGCGTGGGCCCTCCTGGCCTCGCCACCCACCCGCCCTGCAGATAGTTGCTAGGAGGCCCAGCGGGCGGGGGAGGGGAGGAAGGCAGCGCTCCAGCCTGTCGGCGCAGGATCGTCCACCAGCACCTGCCTCTGCCGGCCCAGGGGTCCGGCACCCCCGGGGAGCCAGGCACACGGCTGTGCCAGTACCGGCAGTCAGCGCTCTGAGAAGGCTCAGTCCAGGAGCGTCTGGAGGCGCCAGGTGACTCCCTCCTCCCAGAAGGAGGGGCCCCAGGGTGAGAATGTGGGGGTGATCAGGAGGGAGGGTGGACGTGAGGCTCGGGGCCAGCGGCGGCCCTCAGCAGCTACTTCACCTCAGCCTAGTGACCTCAGCTCCGAGCCTGACCAGCACCCAAGGGTGACTCGAAAGGACCACGTAAGGGCATGAGGACCTCAGGGGGCCTGTCACCGACCCCACACCCCTGTGCCAGCCTCCAATGCAAAGAGCTGGACCCTGGAGAGAAGGGGCGGCCAAGCCACCAAGGTGAAGGGACACTAGCCATGCCAGCTCCTGTGTCCCTGTCACCACGTGCGGGGGGTGCTAAGACAAATGCCCACGCTGCCCAAGGCTCCACTATCCCATGTGGAAATGGGGAAAAATACATCAGAGACACCTGGAACACGCTGCTGCCAGGCTGAGGGGAGGGAGGCGGCTGCGGCCCGAGGAAGCCTGGGGTGCAACGGGAGGAGACACGTAGCGAGGCCGGCCTCTGGCCACCAGGAGGGCCACCTCAGAGCCAGCACTCCCGGCCCAGTGTCCCTCCAACTCCCTCAGGACTCCCACATTCCCACCTCAGCGCTGGGCTCTCGCACGGCCTGCAGAGGCCAACCCATAGTACCAGGCAGTGTTGCCAGGCCAGGCCCAGGGCTGGCTGTGGGCCTCCAGTCAGCAGGCCTTGGCAGGAGGTGGCTGGAACCATCCAGAAAGTTCGACTTTGCTTTGGCCACTGTGCTGGCCCCACGCGCTGACCCCATCTCGGCTCCCACCCAGCCCCCAGAGGGGACAGACCACCACCAGTGACGTCTCAAGTCCACCCTGCTCCCGCCCAGCCCTGAACACTTGGACATGCCAAGGCTGTGGCTGCCCTGGGGAGAGAAGCCAGGATGATAGGCGTGTGGGCAGGGGTGGGGCGCTGGCCCAGGAGGCTGGCTGGACGGGCCTGGGAATTTTAACCCAAACAGTCTCAGCTCGCTCCTCCCACCCTGGTGTGCAGTTCGCCTGTAGGCGCGCGCGTACTCACACACTCACACATGCACATACACCCAGGTCTTGCCTTCTCTAGAGGGCAACAGGTTCTTGCCCAAGAAGGCCCAGGGAAGCCATTACATAACGCGGCCAGCGGGGTGGGGTGGCCGCTGACATCACTGTGTCCCCTGGGCCAGGCCCTATGGGGTCCCTGCCTAGCACCTGCCTGCCACCCCCCCCCAGGCTCGCTCATCTGAGACTAGAACTGCAGCGGCCCCATGCCACAGCCGTGGGGCCCGCCGCAGAAACTTCCTGCTCCGACAGGAAATAGCCTTGGGCCTGGGGTGTCTGGGAGGTGCTGGGCTGGAAGGGCATCCAGTCCACTGCCCCATTCTGCAGACCACCCAGGAGGGTGTAGGGGAGGTCTGCAGCCCTGCCTGGGGTTCCAGAAGGAAGGGCCCCGCAGACCTCCGCAGGCCCCATGACGCTGGGGACCGGACTGTGGCCTGCTGACAGTTCCCAGCAGTGCACACTCGGCTGGGCTCTGCAGGGGACACACAGCCAAGGGTCCCCACGGGCAGGACGCCCCTCAGCCCTGCCCGGGGTTCCTGGAGGAAAGACCCCAGAGGCCCCAGGGCGCTAAGGACTGACTGTGGCCTACTGAACTCCCCCCTGCTCACCATACCAGCACATGCCTGGCTCGGGTCGGCAGGCGACACATATGTAGGGGTCCCCAACCCGGTTTGGGGCTTCTAGAAGAAAGACCCGACAGGTCCCAGGGTGCTTGAGATTGGACTGTGGCCTGCTGACACCGCCCCCCCCCCGACAATGCACACCAGGCTGGGGCAGCTCCAGGCGAAGGGTGGGGAGCTCGCACGAGCCCCGGTGGGTATCCTGGGGGGCGGGCTCCGCGTCCCGCCACCGGCCACTCGGGTGGTCCAGGCCGGGGCGGCCCCAAGACGACCCGGCCCTCACCTTGAAGGAACGGTGGAAGCCCTGAAGTTCGGCTGTTTTCTTCTGCACCATCTTCTGTCCGGGCCCCGCCAGCGGGGGAGGGGACGCGGGGCCCGGGGGGCGGCCCGTGGGCGGGGGTCGGCCGGTGAGGGGACCCTGTGGGCGGGAGCAGACAAAGGAGGGCGTTGAGTGGCCGCGGCCAGCGCGCCGGGAGCCCGGGCCAGGGCGGCGAGGCTCCGTGGGGCCCGCTCTCCGCGTCAGGGTCGGGGTCGGGCCGGGGTCGCTGGGCCACACTCACCGGG
>NW_020172691.1:1057075-1093548 GCF_003031525.2 Neophocaena asiaeorientalis asiaeorientalis
GTCTGCGCGCCTGCGCCGTGTGGTGGACGGGGCTCGGGGAGCGGGACCCGGGAAGGATCCTGGCGGGCGTGGGCAGGGTTGCCGGAGGCTCCGGGAGGCCCGCAGGACCTTGACACTGAGCCCAAGCCCGGCCCTGACCTCTGGCAACAACCGCAGTCTGTCGGCCGGGGCCTAGAATACACTGACTCCTTTGGGCGACACCCCTGCTCTAGAACCTGCCATGGCTCCCTCTTGCATCTCTGTTCTAGGATCTGCCATGGCTCTCTTTTTGGGCTTCCCGACCCTGGCCCCAGCTGTCGTGCAGGCGCACCCAAACAGGCTTATAGGCCCAGTTGCCTCCCCAGGTTGCTTCCCAAGAGTTCACGTGATTGTTGGCTGGGAAAGGGGACCACATTAGGGGGTGGGGACAGACCTGTGAAGGACCGTCCTTCAGTCCTGCAAAGGAGTGCTTCGCCTGCCTGATGGAGAGAAAGCCCAAGGGGTGGGGGCGACCAGGACAGGAGGCAAAACACAACCCCATTTTGGCTGGGGCCCCTGACCCAGGCTCTGAGAGAATCAGTCAGCTCTCTGTCCCCGCAGCCCAGTGGTGCATGGTCCTCAGACCCGTGTCTGGACTCTTAGTGTTACAGGCCTGCGGAGTGAACTGTCCTCCCTCTCCTCCAGGCCCCAGCCTGTTCTTTCAGAGGCTTCCCACCACCCAACCCAAACTGTCCCCCAACGAGGCCTGAGCTGGACCGTCCCCTTGCCTGTTAGGCTACTTCTATTTCTGTGCTGCCCCCCAAGGCCACAGCTCAGGCCACAGGAGCTGTAAGGCCTGACCTCAGCCAGCTCTGGGGTGTTTGGAGGGACCTGCAGGGAGCTCCCCGGCCAGCCCGCAGCCCTCCCCTGCCCTGTGCGTGTGCGTGTGTATGTGTATGTGTGTGTGTGTGCGCACATGTGTGTGTGTGTGCGCACATGTGTGTGTGTGTGCGTGTGCGTGCGTGTGTGTGTTTGTAGACACACGTTGGCTCCAGGTGCTGGGGTGGGGCTGCTGGACTTGCCTGCCCAGGGGAAGCCTCAGGCTCCTTCCTCATCATCCCCACCCCTCTCCTTACCGGGCTGTCCCTCTCTGTGTGTACACCGTCACCTGCAGGTCTTCATGTGCTTCTGGATGGCATGGGTGTGTACAGATGCCCCTCGCCAGAAGGCCAGCTCTGAGAGAGCCCAGATCCCCGCACTGCTGGTCCAGCACCCAGCACAGGGCCTGGCACACACACAGGAAGTGCTCACTGAATAGTGCTGAAAAGAAAGGATGTATTTAAGCATGTGTGAGTGCGTACGTGCATATCTGTGTGCACGCGTATAGGGGTTGGGTAAGGTCTGAGCTTCCTGAGGCTGCTTCTGGAGCCCAGAAGTCTGAAATCAAGGTGTCATCAGCAAAGCCACACCCTCTCCGAAGGCTATAGGGGAGGATCCTTCCTACTTGTTCCAGCTTCTGGTGGTTGCTGGCAATCCCTGGTGCTCCTTGGCTCATGGCCTCATCACCTCAACTCTGCCTCATTGTCACGGGACCATCTTCTCTGTCTGTGTCTCTCCTCTCTCCTAAGGACACCAGTCATTGCATTAAGGCCACCCTAGGGACTTCTCTGGAGGTCCAGTGGTTAAGACTCTGTGCTTCCAGTGCAGAGGGCACAGGTTCGATCCCTGGTCAGGGAACTAAGATCCCACCTGATGCAACCAAAAAAAAAAAGGCCACCCTAATCTAGTACAACCTCATCTTAATTTGATCACACCTGCAAAGATCCTGTTTCCAAATGTCACATTCACAGGTTCTGGGTGTTGGGACGTGGACATATCTTTCTGAGGCACGCAGTTCAGATCAGACAGGAAGGGGACCCAATTTCTGGTGTGTGGCTGTGATACATCTATCTCCTGGTGCGGGTGTTTAGCTCTGTCCATCCTCGTGTGTGTATCCATGGGGGTGGCCGGTCACGCTGACCTCAGGGAATAGAAATGAACTGAGGTCTTGCTTCAAGGCCATCTTCCTCGGTCCAGCCGAGCTCAGTTCCTGGGCAGCCTGATTTGGGAGTCCGGCTGGTGGGGGTAGATTTTTTTTCCCAAAGCCAGAAGCACCATCCAGCCCTGGGCGCTGCTCAGAGGAACTGCCTTACCCTCACGCAGCCTGGACAGATGGTCCCTTGCTGGGCCCAGTACCACAGGTTGGGAAACAGGAAGCTCAGAGATGGGAAGATGACCCCTGGGCCTTTGGGGTCCTTCCACCCAGCCCTGCTGACATCTGGGGCCTGGATCATTCTCTGTGCGGGGCCGTCCTGGGCACTGTGGGCTGTTGAGTGGCATGCCCACCCACTCAATGCCAGGAGCCCCCCCAGTCATGATGACCACAAATGCCTCCAGACACCGCCCAGCATCTCCTGGGGGGAGGATCACCCCCTAGGTAAGAGCCACTGCTTCTGCCCACTGGAGGCACTGAGTCCTGCCATCCCCCCACCCCATGTGTGAGGAGGGTGGCCACCAAGGGAGCACTTGTGTGAGTGCTGGGAGGGCTCCTGTGCACACACGGGCTCTTCAACCAGGGTAGGGGCCATACGTGTGTGTGCACACACATGGGCTTCTGTGTTGGAAACACGAGTGCCTGCATGTGTGCGTGTATCCATGGGTGCATACAAGCATATGCATACAGTCGCCACACGTCCCCCCAGGAACAGGACAGGTTGGAGACTCACCCAAGCCCTCAGGAGGCACCTAAGCCCCCAGGGCTGAGAAGTGGGATTGGCCTTGGTGCGGGCCCCTGTGGGTGCCTGGGCTGTGGTAGCCAGGGCGAGGCAGCCAGGCCCAGCCCCAGCCCGGCCTGCACTAGGTTGGGGTAGGGTACTGCTAGTGGGAATGGGGGAGCGGAGGGACCTCTGTGCCTGGCCTGCTGGCTCTGGGGCCTCAGCGCTGTCCTGCCACAGGCCGGCTGCCAGACCCAGCCAATTCTGTCATCTTCCTTGACCTCATGTACAGGCCGAGCTCCCAGAGGTGCTGGGCGCCCAGGGGCTGGGAGGTAGCCGGGGGCCTGGCCAGGCTGCCTACCTTACCTTGGGCCCCAGGAGTCTCGCCTGACACTGGGCGATTGAGCCAGAAAACCTGGGCCCCGGCCCCTCTTCCTCTTGCCAGCCAGTTTCTTCCATCCCTTCGGAGTGCATTCGGGGTTGGGGCAGTGACACAGTGAGGGACAGGTCCAGCAGGGCGAAGGACGACACAGAGCAGTGGGCAGGACAGGCAGAATCCAGGGCAAGGATACTCCCGCCACCCAAAGGATAGCATGGGAGATGGCCAGCTGCAGAAGGGGGCTCAGGATTGCTCTGGGGGACTTGGAGTTGGGAGGCGCTGGCCTGATAAAGAAGGACAAGGCTTCTGCAGCAGTTGGAGCAATTCCCTGGCTCCAGGGCCTTCCCCTCCCCTACCCCAGCTTCCCTTGTGATACCCTAGGGGACCAGGAGGACAGGGGTGCTGGCCCCCATCTTCCACCCCAGTCATGGAGGGGGCTTGGCAAGCCTTAGGCCAAAGGGGCAGAGAATCAGCTCTCTGAGAAGCCCCTCCCTTTTGCAAGGTGACTCTCTTCCTCCCATGTTGTATATGGTCTCCCCCAAACCCCAGATGCTGAGCCCTAGGGCCTCTGCTTCCCCTTACCTCCTATGAGCCAGAGGGCAGGCTGGCTGGCTGGGTGGGGTCCATTCTGACCACCTTCCCCTGGGTCTGGTTGGGCAGCCAGAGCCCTGGCATCCTGGGGCCTCAGTCGTGTAGAGTTCACCTCTTGGACAGCATCCAAGGGACCCCAGGACAGTTCAGGGCCTCGAAACCCAGCAGGTGGAGTCCCCGGATTTAGCAAATAAAAATATAGGACGCCAAGTTAAAGCTGAATTTCAAGGCTTCCCTGGTGGCGCAGTGCTTAAGAATCTGCCTGCCAATGCAGGGGACACGGGTTTGAGCCCTGGTCCGGGAAGATCCCACGGAGCAACTAAGCCCTTGCGCCACAACTACTGAGCCCGTGCTGTGCAACATGAGAAGCCACCGCAATGAGAAGCCCGCACAAGGCAACGAAGAGTAACCCCTGCTCGCCGCAACTAGAGAAAGGCTGCATGCAGCAACGAAGACCCAAAGCAGCCAAAAATAAATAAATAAAATAAAAAAAGATTATAAAAAAAAAGTTGAATTTCAGATAATGAATAACTTTCCAGTATAATTCCCAGGCATAAGTATATTCCATGCGTAAGTATATCCAAAACAATTATTCTTTGTTTATCTGAAATTCAGATTTAAATGGGTGTCCTCTAGTTTATCTGGCAAACTTACCAAGGGGTAATGGTGAGACCTTTGTCTCCCACCATTATTTATTTATTTATT
Source organism: Neophocaena asiaeorientalis asiaeorientalis (assembly GCF_003031525.2). Lineage (NCBI taxonomy): Eukaryota > Metazoa > Chordata > Mammalia > Artiodactyla > Phocoenidae > Neophocaena > Neophocaena asiaeorientalis. The sequence goes on from NW_020172691.1 coordinate 1,061,462, forward strand.
TTTGGCTGCGTTGGGTCTTTGTTGCCGCGCGTGGGCTTTCTCTAGTTGCGGGAAGTGGGGGCTACTCTTCTTTGCGGTGCACAGACTTCTCATTGCGTTGGCTTCTCTTGTCGTGGAGCACGGGCTCCAGGCGCACGGGCTTCAGTAGTTGTGGCTCGCGGGCTCTAGAGCGCAGGCTGCAGGCGCATGGGCTTAGTCTCTCGGTGGCATGTGTGATCCTCCCGGACCGGGGCTCAAACCCGTGTCCCCTGAATTGGCAGGTGGATTCTTAACCACTGCGCCACCAGGGAAGTCCCTGTCTCCCAACATTAAAAAGAGGCACCTGTTTGGTGTGATTGTGTGTGAGTGTGAGCAGATCGGGGTGTGTGTATGTGTGTCTGTGCGCATTTAGAGAGGCACTGAGCCTGTGTCTGTGTAGGGCAGACTGTGCACAGGTGGGAGTGGAGGTAAAGCCCGTGCTTGGGGCCAGTGCTGGGACCTCTGCAGTACCCTCACGAGCCCATGCCTTCGCGGGGGAGGGTTGGGGCCCTCCCTCCTCTGCTCGGACCTTAGGCTCAGAGCGGGCACAGGGCTGGCCCTAAAGCACTGAGAGCTTATGGAAGGAGCCAGATCCCAGCGCAGCTTCTGAGCTAGGATCAGGGTGTCAGAATCAGGGTCGGGTCAGCACTCAGTGCTTGGGTGACTGTGAGCATAAAGGGCAGGTAGAGTTGGAATCCTGGGCTGGAGCCCAGCCTGGCCTGTGCCCCCTCTGCATGTTCCCACCTGTCTGGACCCCCAGAAATAGGAACCACCAGCTCCCGGTCTTATCAGGTCCCCAGATAAGTGAGGGTCATGGGCAGAGTCATCACTGGGCCCTTGCTGGGCTGGGGCCTCCGGCCGTGGGGCCCAGCAGCAGGAACATCTGATGCAAGTGGCTGTAAGTGTCCCTTCCTACTGGCTGACTCACAGCCCGCTCCATTCCAGTGGCTCAGCAGTCCTGGGGACGGAGCCAGGCCCGCTGTCCTCTGTGGGGGTGGGGAGAGGGCAGGGAGAAGGGAAAGCAGGGGCGGGTGTGGCCAGGAGCCCGGAGCTGGCCCGCCTGCCTGGCTGTGGGTGTCTGCAGCCGTGCGGCCCGCTCTGCTGTGATGGTGGCGGCTGTGTAGCCTCCCAGGGGTCAGTCACTGAAAGTCCCCAAGGGAGGGGTGGGGCTGGGGTGGGGGGCTGAGCAGTGCTGGCCCAACTGACGGCCAATGGCTGCCACTCTGCGACTGGGGACGGGGCGCTTGGCTTGTCATCCCGCTTTCCCTCCATGTCCAAGGCAGTGGACACCCAGGTGGCTCTCAGGGGAGCCAGGTCTCCCACTCCCAGCTGACCTCTCCCCAACAGTGATCTGGGCGTCACGTACAAGAGCCCTTAGTTTTGAGGAGGGTGGGGGGCTTTCCCCGGAACCTGTGGATATGAAACCTTAATGTGGCAGAAGGGACTTTGCAGATGAGATTAAGGGTCGTGAGATGGGGGTGATCCTGGATTAGGGGTCGGGCAGTGTCATCACAAGGTCCTTATAAGAGGGAGGCGGGAGGGTCAGAGGCAGAGCGAGACGGGAGAGGCCTGCTGCTGGCTGTGCGGATGCAGGAGGGGCCTTGAGTCAGGGATGCGGAGCCTCTAAAAGCTGGAAAAGGCGGGAACCGCTGCTCCCCTGGAGCCTCCGGACCAGCCCTGCCCACACCTGGATTCAACCCCGTGAGACCCGAGTCGGACTCCTGACCTCCAGGACTGTCAGAGATTAAATTTCTGTCATTTTGAGCCCCTAAATCTGTGGCAACTTGTTACAGCGGCCCTAGGAGTTTCATACAGGCACCAACACCCGCAGCATCCCAGAGTTCCCATTTAGCAGGTGAGCAAAATGAGGCAAGTCCAGCCAGGTCCGGAGGAGGCCAACCGACCCCGGCTTCCCGGCCAGGGCCCCTGATGGGGCCGGGGACAGGGGCGATGTGTTCAGTGGGCCTCGCAGCCTGGACTCCTGCGCCCGGTGTCTGCTGACCTGCCAAAGGCCCCAGAGGCCGCTGTGGCCGGAGGAGGGGGGGTTCTGCCTGACCACGGAGCTGGCGCAGGGACCAGCCTCCAGGAATGTCCTCCCCCGGGGTCGGATTTGCTTGTGCTGCTAAATGCTCGAGCCGATCTGCTGCCTGGCGTGTGACCCGGCGCCTTTGAACCCTCCCCGCCCTCTGCAGCGAGACGCCAGCGGCGCCCAGCCCGTTCCCACGCCGTGACCCCCGCCAGGCATGCCCTCCCCGGGGCGCCTCCTCCTCATTCCGGTCGCGGGGACTCCCGGGGGGCCCATCGCCGGCTGCCCTGGGGTGGCCGTCGGCCTGGGGGGGCGGCGGCGGGGGACGCCGTGGACTGCAGGACTGGGTGCCCTGGGGACCCGAGCTGCAGCGCCTGCGCTCTGGCTCTGGCGCGGGGCCCCTCTGCCCGCTACGGGACCGGTTGCCGGGCAACGCGTTTGCGTCACCGAAACGGGCACTAGGCCCGGGCTCCCCTGGAGCGGGAGGCCGGGCCCTGGCGCTGGGCCAATAGAATTCTAGGGACTGAAGGCGAAGGGCGAGGCCTCGGCCTGCCCACCGGCCAATGGGGTTGTTGTTGTCGAGGTCGCGCTAGGAGGGCCGCGCCCCTTTAAAGGGATCGCGCTCATCTCACCGCGTTGGGCTTGCCTACGGGTTCTGAGAGAAGAACACGGCGCGGGGTTAGGGATCCGCGGGTCTCTCTGAGCCTCAGTTTCCCCAGGTGCGCATAGCAAGGGCACGGGGACTGTGCATCCAGAGCCCGCAACTCCCCCAAGGGGCCCCCTGCATTTATGCAGTGCCAGTTTGCACCTGGACCCCATGCAGCGCCATCCCCCCGCCCCCCTGGCCGCACGGCTTTAGGGCGATCGCGTCCCCAAGAAGACCATACTGCAGCTGGGGGGCCAGGTTTGTCCTCAGGCCTGGCCCCTGCGCCAACCCCTCCTCCTCAAGGGCTAGGAAACATCCCTTACAAGGACCCCTTCTCCACCTGTAGGTCTGGGAGGTTGGTTCCCCTGTCCTCAGATCTCAATGCCTCGGCACTATACCCACCCGCCCTCAGTTCCGACAGGGGAAAGCAAAGGGGGTTGGTGGTGAGGGTCTATTTCCCGTGGACTCTGGGGGGCAATGGCCACAGCTACGATGTCCCTCCCCTCTGGATGGACCCTACTCTCTGCTGTTAGGTGGCCCATGTCAATGAAAGACAAATCAGGAGTAAGAAGTGACATTGGCTGATCCAGGGTGCAAAGATCAGCAGAAGTGACCCCTCCAAAAAACCAATCACCTGCACCCTCTGTGTCCCAAGACTGGAGTCCCCCCAGGGGTGGCCTATGGTGCCTGGAGATGCCTGCGGCCTGGGTTTCTGCCAAGACTGGTCTCAGAGAACGGGGCTGGAATCTGGAGGGGTGACTGGGCCCAGAGATGTGGGGAGGAGGGGGACATTTAGCTGGGCAGGGTCCCTGGTCCATGTCAGGCTTTGGGATGTGGACTCAGCTCCCCCCTGGTGGCCCTCTTTCCTGTCCCTCCATCACCCCCGACCCCAGCACCCTGGACACCGCTAACCTGGGGTGTCCTGCTTTGATCCTTGTTCCCTGGTGATGTAAGATGTTAGCTTTAGGGGAAACTGGGTGGAGGGCATCCAGGACCTCGAAGTACAATTTTCGCAACTTTTCTGTAAGTCTAAAACCTGTTCAAAATAAAGTAAAATAATAAAGGAACACATATCACTAGTGTTAAGTAATTTCTAAACATTTTTGTCGCCCCTGCCCATTGACCCATAAAAGATGACCAGCAGGTGCAGCATGGCCCTCCAAGGCATGAGGCTGGACATGTCCCAGAAGTGCCACAGCCTCCAGCTGTTCTGAAAGCAGGCTTTACTGCTTCCAGGCATGCTATGTCCTCGGAAGGCTGGCTTTGGTCTGCGGAGGGGAGGTCATAGGCACCCAGACCCCCGAGGCCCTCCTGGTCAGCTGTCCATGTTCTCCACACTCTCCTGGGACCCCCAGCCAGGGGGAAGCTCACCCACGTGTCCAGGATTCTTTGGGGCTTACGGAGGTACCACTGGGGTGGGCTGTCTGTATCCAGGGGGCCAGCGTGCTGCGAGGATGAAAGAAGGGGCCACGAGCCAGGGATGTGGTGCCTCTAGAAGCTGGGAAAGGCTGGAACCGATGCTCCCCTGGAGCCTCTGGAGGAGCCAGCCCTGCCCCCGCCTGGATTTTTACCTCCAGGACTGTGACATGATAAAGGTGTGTGGTGTTTTTTTTTTTTCTTGGCTGCGCCCGGAAGCTTCCAGGAATTTAGTTCCCGGACCAGGGATCGAGCCTGCATCCCCTGCAGTGGAAGCACGGAGTCTTAACCACGGGACCGCCAGGGAAGTCCCAAACACGTGTGGTTTTAAGCCACTGAGTTTTGGTGATTCATCCTAGCAGCCACGAGAAGCCAACATGCCCTCACCCCGGGCTAACCCTAAGGGCTGAGCGTACTGCCGTGACAGACTGGCGTGGCTCTCGGGTGGTTTTGGGGGACTGACGAACGAGTACGTTCACTTGACAGAGTTCCTGGAGGAACTCATGGTGGCCCCCAAGCTGAGCTGGAGAAACAGGCAGGGAGATGGGCTCACAGAAAGCAGGAAACGGGCCAGATGGCAGTGGAAGGACAGCAGGGCCAGCACATGCCGGGCGTCTCAAGGCTGTCTCCCTGCGCCATGACCAACCAGGGACCTTGGGGGACCAGAGGTCAGGACCAGAGCCCAGGGCCTGGCCAGAGGGAGAAGTTTCCAGCAACTTGGCTGGGGTTCCTGGGCTGCGGGGCTTAGCAGGGACCACCTGAGTCCATCTCTACTCTCCAGCAAAGTGCTGAAGGGGTCAAGTGTCCCCAGTGGGAAATGCAGGTCGACCCTCCACATCGGCTAGATGCTCAGATGGGTCCCCGGGGCGGGCAGTGAAGGGGACCCTGATGGCCTGGAGGGTGTGGGGACCGGCCTCCCCGCTCACCCATTTCCCAGCTGGCCTTCCTGGGGCAGAATTCTTGTCCAGGGGTGCGAGGCCCTCAGCACGGTGGCTGGAGGGCAGCTGCTGGTATATGAAGCGTCCAGAACAGGCAAATCTACAGAGACAGAAAGCGGGAAACTGGGGGGCTGGAGCTAATGGGCTTCTTTTACAGTGGTGAGGATGTTCTGGAACTGCATAGGGGTGACGGCTGGACGACCTGTGAATGGAGTGTAAGCCCTGAATTGTCCACTGTAAACAGATGGACTGCAGAGCACATCAGTGACGGCTCACAAAGATGCTTATCAACAACAGAGACCCTGCACAGCCCAGTGGCGGCTGGCAACTGTGCAGTGACAGCGCCAGGTGGGCATCGAGAGGACCCTGCCAGCCTGTTAACTGAGGTTGGATGCAAAGCAAACATCTGCACACTCCACGTTTCCTGGCTGTGATGGAAGGAAGGAAAGGGTCTGAGCAGACAAAGAGAAGGAAGCCAGCGCGCGTCCGCCACCGGTCAGGAGCTGGGCGCTGAAGACTGCACTTTCGGAAAACATCCACGACGGGAAACAGGCATTTGAGAAAACACCTGCTGTCGCTCGCAAGACATTTCAGTGTACGCGAGAGAGGACATAGCTCAGAGGCGGTGCTGGTGAGGGTGTGAGGTCGGCAGGACCCCCAGACGCTACCCTGTGGGGGTCGGGGAAAGCACCAACCTCCCGTGCCAGGAGCGTGCCCTGGAGCCTTTGCACCTGTGGGGTCCTGCCCCCAGGGGACACTGGGTCATGTCTGGGGATGGCTGTGGCTGTCACACTGGGGGGCTCCTGGCATCCAGTGGGTGGGGTCAGGGAGGCTGCTCCACACCCTCCAGTGCCTAGGATGCCCCCCCACCCCTGAGAATAACCAGCCCCAACGCCAGCAGCACCGAAGGGGACAGACCCTGGTCCAGAGAGACTCCCCATGCGGGAGGAGGAGGAGACGTCAGAAATGTCTCTCGAGGCGAACAACTGCAACTGCCTTCATGCCATCAAAGAGCCACCGACCTGGGCTCCTGTCACGTGATGGAGTGACCCCAGTAGTTCAATGGTGGGGTTCACGTCCACTTAATGAGAAAAAGCTGGAGGCTCTCACGTGGTCACTGCAACCCACCTCCTGGTGGTCACGCCCTGGTGCCATGCCCTCCCCTGAGTGTGGACGGCACCAATGAGTGAGGCAGTGGTCACATCAGGTCCTAATGTCCCTCTGGCCCACTCCTCTTGCCGGCTCTGATGAAGCATGTGGCCATGTTGGGGTGACCCACGTGGCAGGGGGCTGAGGGAGGTCTCTGGTTGACAGCCCGCGAGAACCTAAGGCCCTCTGTCCTGCAACTGCAGGGAGCTGAACTCTGCCAACAGCCACGAGAGCTTCGAATAGGATGGGTCCCCAGTTGGGTCTCTGGGTGAGACACCAGCCTTGCTGACACCATAACTGTAGCCCAAGCAGGGCAGGGCAGGGCCTGGACTCCTGGCCCATGGGAACTGTGGACTGCAAATGTGTGTTGTCTCAAGTTTTGTTTGTGGTGCTTTGTTATACAGCACTAGCTGACTAATACAGCTACTCCATTACTATATAACTAACAGCTTCTCTTAAAGACACATATATGCAATCTCCACTTTACTCATGGAAGCTGATGTTTACACAGCTTACATTTCTTGTTAGGTTTGTCTGACCCTACAGTCAGGACTCTCCCCTTAAAATGTGAGCTCTTGGGCTTCCCTGGTGGCGCAGTAGTTAAGAATCCGCCTGCCAATACAGGGGACACAGGTTCGAGCCCTGGACCGGGAAGATCCCACATGCCGCAGAGCAACTGAGCCCGTGTGCCACAACTACTGAGCCTGCGTTCTAGAGCCCGTGAGCCACAACTACTGAGCCCACGAGCTGCAACTACTGAAGCCCACGCGCCTAGAGCCGGTGCTCCGCAACAAGGAAGACACCGCAATGAGAAGCCCACGTACCGCAACGAAGAAAAGCCCCTGCTCGCCACAACTAGAGAAAGCCCGCATGCAGCAACGAAGACCCAGCGCAGCCGAAAATACATAAATTAAATAAATAAATTATGAAAAACCCCAAAACATCGTTTTAAAAAAAAAAAAATCTGGGCTCTTCCCCCCATGCAGAGGTATCCATTCTGGAGAAGGCTTAGTATGTTTCCAGTGGCTGAGAGTTACTTAATCTTTGGCTATTAATTTCTAGTTTTAGTGGTGTAGTGTAAGCCCTGACAGTTGATTTTTTGTTTTCTTTTTCATAATGCAGGCGCCTGACTTAGATTGCTGACACACCTACTTCAAAGGTGGCATCTCGGACTTCCCTGGTGGCACAGTGGTTGGGAGTTCGCCTGCCAATGCAGGGGATGCGGGTTTGAGTCCCGGTCCGGGAGGATCCCACATGCCGCGGAGCAACTAAGCCAGCATGCTGCAACGAAGAGTGGCCCCCGCTCGCCGCAACTGGAGAAAGCCCACGCGCAGCAACAACGAAGACCCAACGCAGCCATAAACAAATAAATAAACAAACCAAAACCAAAAAAAAAAAAAAAAAAAAAAGATGGCATCTCGAATAAACACCTTGCCAGCCACGGGACGAAGTAAAGAGCCAGGCAACCACCCCTCACTGAGTCAGAGATCTTGGTTGGTTTCCATAACTGACCATTTGGGCTGCTTGTTTTTCCTCTTCCCATGCTTTAAATTCCTGCTCGTATGTTTTAAAGTCACCAATAAAGAGTGAGCCCATGAAACCTAGGCCCTCACCCTCAACCCCAATAAAACCACAAGCAGACCCCTAAGCTCTCTCTCTCTCTCTCTCTTTTTTTTTTTTGTGGTACGCGGGCCTCTCACTGCTGTGGCCTCTCCCATTGCCGAGCACAGGCTCTGGACGCGCAGGCTCAGCGGCCAGGGCTCACGGGCCCAGCCGCTCTGCGGCATGTGGGATCCTCCCAGACCGGGGCACGAACCCGTGTCCCCTGCATTGGCAGGCGGACTCCCAACCACTGCACCAACAGGGAAACCCTGAGTGAGAAATTTTAAAAATAGCCAGCAAGTAAACTTTAATAAATAGCATGTATAGAAAATATTATTTTACTTTTAATTATATTGAACATATTAAATATTCAGTTAAATATATTAACTTGTAAATCAGTTATATGATATGTCATGTTAATAAATTTATATATCATTTTATAATCAATCTATCAATAAATTTATATATTGATATATCAGTATATTAATACATTTTCTTAGCTGACAAGAGAAGTAACTTTAAATCATTTTGCCATGTTTTCCTTGAATTTCTTTTTTTTAAATTGAACTATAGTTGATTTACACTGTTGTGTTAATTTCAGTTGTACTGCAAAGTGATTCAGTTACATATACATATATGTTCTTTTTGATTCTTTTCCCTTATATGTTATTACAAAATATTGAGTATAGTTCCCTATTTATTTTTTTCTTTTGGCTGTGCCGCATGACTTGTGGGATCTTTGTTCCCCGACCAGGGATTGAACCCCGGGCCCGGCAGTGAAAGCACCGAGTCCTAACCACTGAACCATCAGGGAATTCCCAAGTGTAGTTCCCTGTACTATACAGTAGGTCCTTGTTGTTTATCTATTTTAAGTATAGTGGTGTGTATATGTTAATCCCATACTCCTAATTTATCCCCCTCCCCTTTCCCCTTTGGTAACCATAACTTTGTTTTCTATGTCTGTGGGTCTATTTCTCTTTTGTAAATAAGTTCATTTGTATAATTTTTTTAAAGTTTTCCTTGAATTTCTATTTCATTTAATATATTTCAGTACATATAGTTTTCTAATATATTTTCCCTATAGAGCTATTAATCAGGAAACTTGATCAAAATAAGTATACTCTTTCTCGTACACATTAATACTGCAATCCCTGCTCTCTCATGGTTCTCTTTGCTTGGATATAACTCGGCCTGATCTACTCTGAACCGTGCTGTGCCTTTTTTTTTTTTTTCTTTTTGCCGTACGCGGGCCTGTCACTGTTGTGGCCTCTCCCGTTGCGGAGCACAGGCTCAATGGCCATGGCTCACGGGCCCAGCTGCTCCGCAGCATGTGGGATCTTCCCGGACCGGGGCACGAACCCGTGTCCCCTGCATCGGCAGGCAGACTCTCAACAAATGCGCCACCGGGGAAGCCCCGTGCTGTGCCTTTTATATAACAGCTTTATTGGGATAGAAGTCACATGTCCTGAGATTCTGCCATGCTAAGTGCACAGCTCCTGGGTTAGCATATGCAGAGTTGTGCAACCATCACCACTGTATAGGTCTGTGTGAAAAGAAGAAAGTGTTAAGATTGTGGTTTTACTCTTTTTAAAAAAAAAAATTAATTTACTTATTTATTTATTATTTTTTGGCTGCGTTGGGTCTTCGTTGCTGCACGTGGGCTTTCTCTAGTTGCGGTGAGCAGGGGCCACTCTTCGTTGCGGTGCGCGGGCTTCTCATTGCGGTGGCCTCTCCTGTTGCAGAGCACAGGCCCTAGGTGCGCAGGCTTCAGTAGCTGTGGCACGCGGGCTCAGTAGTTCTGGCTCGCAGGCTCTAGAACACAGGCTCAGGAGTTGTCGCTCGCGGGCTTAGTTTCTCCGCCACATGTGGGATCTAGTTCCCTGACCAGGAATCAAACCCGGGCCCCCTGCATTGGGAGCACGGAGTCTCAACCACTGTGCCACCAGGGAAGTCCCTATTTATTTTTACTATTATTATTTTCTTTGGCCACACCACGCGGCTTGCAGGATCTTTGTTCCCCGACCAGAGATTGAACCCGCGCCCCCTGCAGTGGAAGTGCGGAGTCTTAATCACTGGACCGCCAGGGAAGTCACAAGAAAATATATTTTAGAGAATGAGAAACTCATATTGCCAGATATTAAAATTACTCTAACTTCATAAGGTACAGTAAAACTGAAGGTGGGATAGGCAAATTCCTGGAAAAGCCAGAAATGGACCCCTGTGTAAATAAGTAACATTTCTGAGGCGGGAGAGTCATATGGTGTTGGAACAGGGGATTCACTTATTATTTAAAAAATTAAAAATTTGGGCTTCCCTGGTGGTCTAATGGTTAGGAATCCATGCTTCCATTGCAGGAGGCGCGGGTTCAATCCCTGGTCGGGGAAATAGGATCCTGCGTGCTGTGGGGTGTGGCCAATAAATAAATAAATAAATAAATAAATAAATAAAAATGCATCGAACATTGGAGCACCTAAATATTAAATAAATAAATAAAATTTTAAAAAATAAAAATTTCTCTAGAGCCTTTCCTTTCACCACACATGGAAATTAAACTCTTTAGTTTACCCATATTTAATATTAAAAAAAAAAGAAACATGGAGAACGAGAAGAAAACAGAGGTGAATATTCACATAAAGGCCTTCCCCAGCTCAAGTTTATGAGCTCATCACCAGGGGTAGAAACCATCAGGGAAAAGGTTGACCAAAAATACGAAAGTTCAAGAATAAAGGAAAAGTGGATATATGAGTATGTATAACTGATTCACTTTGCTGTACCGCAGAAAATAGCACAACATTGTAAATCGACTACACTCCAATCAAAATTAAAAAAAAAAAAGAATAAGGGAAAAGTATGTCAAAAGGATCATAAATAATGTTAAGGACAAACAAGAAACCAGGAGAAATTTGTGTAACATATATGACAAATTATATATAGGAAAGCTTTTATAAACAAGTAAAAAACATTAATAAGCCCATATGTAAAATGTTTTCAGAAACCAATAAAAGACCACTTCCCAATGGAAAAATGGACAAGGGATATGAATTGGCAATATCTCTGGTCAACAATGAATTACTACTAGGGAGTTTGGGATTGACATGTACACACTGCTATATTTAAAATGGATAACCTATCAGGACATAGTGTGTAGCACAGGGAACTCTGCTCAATATTATGTAACAACCTAAATGGGAAAAGAATTTGAAAAAGAATAGATACATGTATATAGATAACTGAATCACTTTGCTGTACACTTGAAACTAACACAACATTGTTAATCAACCATGCTCCAATATAAAATAAAAAAATTAAACAAACAAAATAATGAATTACTACAACGAGGATATTCCACCTCGAATCGATAAGTGACTCAAGGCCTAAGTCCCAGTGTTGGGAGGAGGATGCAGGAAATGGGAACCACCAGACACCTCGATGGGGGTGTAAATTGGTTTCCCCTATCTGCAGGGTACTGCACAATACATACAAAAATACCCTACAACGTAATTCCCTCTGACACCAACAGCAATATTGGCTATGTCAATAGTTAAGGATGTTTAAGGATTTCCCTGGTGGTCCAGGGGTTAAGGCTCTGTGCTACCATTGCAAGGGGCCTGGGTTCGATCCCTGGTGAGGGAACTAAGATCCCACATGCTGCTCGGGGTGGCCAAAAAATTGAAAAAAAAAATTAAGGATGTTTATAAAGATTCAGCTAGAGGAATATTTATCATAGCTATAAAATAATGGCAACAACCCAGAGGGGTTTCACTTGGTTCTCAACAGAAGGACAAGTCTATCTGGGCTTTTTCAAATCCTCCATCTGTCCTCCATGACCCCACATGGCCTCTCCGTTTGGTGGTCCAGGTGAAAACCAATTATCAAGTTCCAGATTTCACCATCGAGTTTTATGAACTGGAAAGGATTCAAATCATCTCTACCTGACCTTCGTTCTGACTCAGGAACTTCTTCTAGAAGCAGTGCCAACAGACGTGGCAGAAATGGGTGGCCGTGGAGACACCACTGACAAGGGCTTAGTGAGATGGAGGAGCCGAGACACTTTCCTTTTAATTTTAAAAATGTATTTATTTATTTATTTGGCTGCACTCGATCTTATTTGGGGCATGTGGGATCTAGTTCCCTGACCGGGGATCGAACCCAGGCCCCTTGCATTGGGAGTGTGGTTTTAGCCACTGGACAACCAGGGAAGTCCCCATTTTCCTTCTAGTTGATCTTGAATTAGAAGTGAAACAGCCACCTGTGGCTAGTGGCTGCCATACTGGACAGCATGGGACGCTAGGACAATGCCTGCCCCAGTTTGGAAGTTTTCAGTAGCACGGGGCTCCTGATTTTCCAAGATGGCCCTACTAAGCAGTTCTCCTCTTCCTGGAAGAACATCCCTTCCGGGTACACCAGAGGTTGCCTTCTTTGTCACCTCCATTGGGATGATACGAATCCACAGCCATGTCTAAGTGGCAGCCTCTCCCATGCTGACCGGGAGGGAAGCGGGCCAGCCGGTCTTGTACAAGCAACACAGCTGGTTTCTTCTACCACTGCCCCCGCTGACCAGACTTCCAGACACCAGTTCCTGCCCCCCACTACCTCTCCTGGTTGGACAAGTTTTGGGGTGAACTGTCCTGTTAAGATGAGTGATTCTCAGGCCCGTGGAGGGAGGAGTTGCTCAGAAGCTGGCCTGGCTAATTCTCCCATTCCAGGCAGCCCAAGTCAGCGGGTCCCAGGCATTCTGTGTGCGAAAATTTTCCTTCTAAAGGGTGTGTGAGTTTCCCGTGGCAGCTCTAACAAGTCACCACAAACTCAGTGGCTTAAATATGAATTTATTCCCTTAAAGTACTGGAGGTAACAAGTCCAAAACGGGTCTCACGGGGCTAAATCCAGGCGTGGGCAGGGCTGGTCCTTCCGGAGGCTCCAGGGCAGCATCGGTTCCCGCCTTTTCCAGCTTCTAGAGGCACCGCATCCCTGGCTCGCGGCCCCTCCTGCATCCTCAGAGCCCGCAGTGCAGCATCTCCCGTCTCTCTCTGCCTCTGACCCTCCCGCCTCCCTCTTATAAGGACCCTGAGATGACGCTGGGCCCCCAGGGAATCCAGGGTCACCCCCATCTCAGGGGCTTCAACTTAATCCCACCTGCAAAGTTCCCTCTGCCCCGTGAGGTGACACATCTACAGGTCCTGGGATCGGGATGTGGATGGCTTTGGGGTCTGTTGTTCCGAATCACAGCTCCCCAAACTTTAAAATGGTCCTGGAAACCTCTGTGGTGCATTTGCAAAATCAAGGGGTAAGGAAACAGCAGCTTCTTTAGAAGGTATTTACAAGTGATGGGGAGTCCCCGCAAGTCACTCTGTCTGTCCGATGGAGACGGCACGCCCTCTAGGGGCAGGAAGGTCTGGAGCACAGGCCCCAACCCGCCTGGCAAAAGACCATCCTGTCAGCCCCACGTCCCCTGAGAGTAAGTAACCCGTTCCCATTCTTCACATATGAGATTTTGGGGGTAAACTCATGTGTCAAGGTCACAGGATAGTTAGGACGGGGCTGAGACAGAAAACACCCCTCTGTTCCCACTTGGTTCAAAGTTTTCTGGAACCTTCTTTACACAGCAAAGAGGCAACAGTTAAAATCTCCTCGTGTGCTGAGTGCCGAAAGCAGAAACGGGAGAGGGAGTGGGCGCCGGCTCAACCTGCTTTCCAGACTCTGGTCCTCATCAGCCCCGCCCTGTACCCTGTGAAATTCTAATCCCACTGATATTCTGTGCATCTGTTTAGCTACTTGGGACACTCTGCCCGCTCCCACCTCGTGTCCTCTTCGTCCCACAGGGGCTCTCAGTGGCACATCCGTGCAGTCATTTCTTTCTGTTAAGAACAAGCAGGACATCAACTGTTGTGACATCTAAGATTTCTTTGCCACTTGGGGATGTGTCCCAATGCCAGGCCCTCCCACCAGGAAGACAGAAATGACAACCAGCAGGTGCAGGTAAGGAGACACGTGATTTATTCTGATGGTCCTGTGGGAACACCCATGGGCACGGGAGGGTGGGCAGGGGAGCACCCCCCCTCCAGCCCCGCCACCTTTCCAACCTGGCTGGTGACCTGAGTGGCACAGTGGTTACGGCGTTTGGTGGTGGTTCTGCATTTAAGAGGAGCTACACGCGACCGGGCGGTTTCCTGCAGTCCCACTCCAGGAGTGGGACCCCAGCAACTTCTGGAAGGGCCGAGGCCCAGGTCGTGTTAATTGCACTTGTTGGGTGTTGGTGTCGGGTGGTGGCCCTGTCTCCCCGCGAGCATCCCAGACACCCAGAGGTACTCAGAGCTGGTGTGGTCCAGGTGGGCAGGACCGCCACGGCGAAAGGCCACGGAGGATGCTGTGCGCGGGTGGGGCGTGAGCGGGCGGGGTCCCAAAGCTTCTGCGGGGAGACGGTGCTGGGATTTGGTCCCGGAGCCACGGAGGGCCACGCTGACAAAGGGTTTCGATATGAAGCTGGCAGGCGTGTGAAGCAAGGCTAAGTCCGGCTAAACATTCGGCAAAACTCAAAGGTCCCAAACCAGGGAGAGGCGTTCCCTGGCAGAATCGTACTGCTATTCACGACGGAAAGGGGACATTTTTCTAGAGGGGAGGGGGATCACTCCTTGTAGGTAAAAAACTTTTTTATTCCGGTAACATCTCATAGTGGTCGTAAATGCAACTAGACGAATTCAATCTTTTATGCGACATGAAGCGGCCCCAGGACACCTGGGATGTGGGCGTGGGCTCGGGAAGCTGGCACAGGAGCCTAAGGGTCCCGGAGGAACAGCGGGACGGAAGTGGCTTGGGGGGAGGACGCCGGGAGGATGCAAGCCGAGCGCTCGTACCACTCGGAACCAGGCCTGGGCCGCAGCGGGGGGCACTGCGGGGTCTCAGCCTCGCTGATGGGGGCCTGACCACCCACGGCCGAGCAGGCGGGCTGGTGCAGGAGACGGACCCGAGTGGGGCCAGCCTCCAGGCAGGTGCAAGCGGTCTGCAAATGAAGTGGGTTTTCCCGGTTGCTCACAACACGTGGAATCACAGAGTTCAAGTTCTATCTATCTCCCCCATGCTGGCCGAGGAGACTGGGGCTCAGCGAGGCTCAGACCCACGGGTGCTGCCACCTTGGGATCGGAGAGAGGACGCAGCCCAGACAGCACAGAATTTGCTGGGCTAGAAAATACCGGTCCCTGTTCTGGAGACGTGGCCCTCCAGTAGGACTGTTCCCCGGGCGCGGACTCGGTGACTACGGGGTCAAGGGGCTCTCAGTGGCACATCCGTGCGGTCATTTCTTTCTGTTAAGAACAAGCAGGACATCAGCAAATCACACAGGAAATCGGGGGACGCAGTCTCATGGGAGCCCTCAGGCCTCACTTAAAGCAAATCTTACGAAATACAGAGCAGACGGCAGCGCGCCTCGGGCTGGGGCGCAGACTCTTTCTGTGAAGGGTCCCACAGTCCCTGTGTCCAGAAAGAGCTAACTCTAAGCATCAGTGTGGGACAAATGACCATGCGATTAGGGCACTGAGTTAACCAAACAAAAGTGAGCTGATCACAAAACTGCACAAAACGATTTTCAGTATTTGGTGAGATTCACATAAAAGGAACTGTGGGAAAGAGGCATTCACCTCCACAAGGGTGCACAACCCCACCTCTAGTTCCAGAACGTTCCACTACCCCCGAGGAATACCCCAACCCCACTAGGCATGCACACTGTAACTTCAACTCCGGAAAAATGCTTACTGATAGGCAGGGCCTGCGAGGGAGTACACAGAAGTGAGGACGGTCTCTGAAGCTGCTTTCAGAGAGTTTTAAAAGTTGTAAAAGAATAGGGGCTGGGGCTTCCCTGGTGGCGCAGTGGTTAAGGGGACACGGGTTTGAGCCCTGGGCTGGGAAGACCCCACAGGCCGCGGAGCAACTAAGCCTGTGCGCCACAACTACTGAGCCCGCATGTTGTAACTACTGAAGCCCACGCGCCCGGAGCCCATGCTCCGCAACAAGAGAAGCCACCGCAATGAGAAGCCTGTGCACCGCAACGAAGAGTAGCCCCCGCTCGCTGCAACTAGAGAAAGCCCACACACGGCAACAAAGACCCAACACAGCCAAAAATAAACAAATAAATAAAATAAATTTTTTTAAAAAAGAAATAAATAAAGCGGGTTAGTGGTTGCAGGGGCTGGGGAGGAGGATGGGGGTGACTGCTGATGGGGGCGGGGCTTCTTTTGGGGTGATGGAAGGAAGGTTCTGGAACTGGATAGAGGTGATGGTTGCCCAACCCTGTGAATGTGCTAAACACCACTGAATTGTTGACTTCACGATAGCTAATTTTACGTTATGCAAATTTTACCTCAATTAAAACCAAAAAAATCCTTGTTCTCCGCCGGCAGGGGACAGGGGTGGGTGGAGGAGGTGTAGGTGGGGACAGTCACCAGAGGCCCATCTGTTTCTCCCACCGGGAAGCGGGGGCAGCTGCAGGCAGTGACCCGCCCGCCCGCGCCCCGATGGGCATGCAGCCCCAGGACAGGGGGCACTCGCCTCCCCACGATGCCCCGACGCGCTCACCAGCGGCTCCAGCTCCTTGGTGTCGATGAGGCCAAACTCCGTGACGAAGTAGTAGAAGTGCTTATAGCAGGTGTTGACGTGCGCCTCTGAGCCCAGCTGCGCGATGCGGTCGAAGTGGTGGATGTAGACGTGCACGAACACGCGGAAGAGCCGCGACAGGATCTTCTTCACCACCTGCAGGAAGTTCTTGGGGAACGGCGTGCCTGCAGAGGCGGCAGGGGCAGCTCAGCTAGGATGCGTCCCCAGCTGCAGGCGCGAACCCCTCTCTGCGGGACCCCGGGCCTGGGAAGCCCACTTCTTGGCTCCCTAACAGTGCCTGGGGGCGGGGTGCCGGCAGATAAGAGTGCCAGGACTGCAGCCCCCGCGGCCCAGCACCTGCTGGACGTGTCCCGTCCCGCCCCACCCCGGTCTGGCCAGATGTGGACACGCCATCCCACTTCCGGAGGCTCACAGGTTTCTGTCTCCAGTTATGTTTACTTTTTGGAATAGAACTGGAGAACCCATAAAAACCTATGTTTTGGCCTTTGACATTTCCCACTTAATACACTTCTCTCTCTCCAGTGTATGTTTCATGACATCACTTAAATTTGAATGTACATATCCTAACTTAATTGCATGCATACACTGTGTTGCACTTTCTTGTCCAACTACTGAATTGAATACGTTTTATTTCTATTTTTTAAGTGTATTTATTATTTATTTATTTTGGCCACTCGGGGTCTTTGCTGTGGCGCGCTGGCTGTAGAGCACCTGGGCTCAGTAGTCGCAGCGCATGGGCTTAGCTGCGGCACGTGGGATCTTAGTTCCCTGGCCAGGGATCGAACCCGGGCCCCCTGCACCGGGAGCGTGGTGTCTCAGCCACTCTGCCACCAGGAGGCCCCTCGGTTTTCTAAATTGCGGTGACACACACGTACTGTGGGACTAGCGGACTCAGCCCTCCTGCGGTGTCAGTCTGTGCCCCCCACGTGCTCGCCCGCTCCCACCTCGTGTCCTCTTCGTCCCACAGGGCAGATGCCGCATTCGCTCCACCTGACCGGCACTACCAGGGGGCTTTCCAGGACCAGGGTGGACCAGCCCCAGTTCTTCAAGAGAGGGGCTCCACAGCTGGCAGCCCAGGGGGAGGAGCACAAAGGTGTCACCAAGTGCGAGGAAAGCCATGGTGCACGAGGCACAAGCTTCCGGAAGACCGAGCGGTCAGCTGCTGGACGGTGCTGTGCTTCACAGCCCTATGGTCGGCGAGCAAAGGCCCCAAAGACGTGCAGGCAAGTGCCAGAGATCCGTGCGCAGGGCGGCGACACGGGATGGCGTCTGCAGTGAGATGGGGAACAGCCCGGCCCAAGTGGGAGGTGGAAGACGAGCCCACGCGGCGGCTCACACCAGGGAAAGGTCCTGGGACTGTGGAGGCACGAGGCAAACGGGAAAGACGCCCCCACGAACGTGCGCCTTTCCAGCTCCCGTCCTGCTCCCTCCTGCGTGTCCTGGTGGGTGTGACAGCTGATGGGACTGGTATTCCATCGGCCGGAAGCGCCTGTGAACGTCTGTTACAGGTGGACAGGGCCCAGCGGCTCCAGGGATCTACCTCTGCGGAAGGTTCGTTCAGCATCAATGAGCCCTCTGGGTTTTCTCCCTCCATCCAACCGGAGAAAAAAGGCTAAAACAAAAGGCATGCTCCACTCTCGAGAGACGACCACGTTCACGGGGCATCTCAGGAGCACACGCCGTCTTGAAGGCCTGTGAAAGCCACTTGGTGGGACAGTGGTCTCCAGGGCATGGGGATCCCCATAGGGGAAGTCCCCCTAACAGTGTCAGGAAGTCAGAGGGAGCGCAGAGCCCATGGCAGGCAGAGGAAGGTGAGCACAGGGTGTGGCTGGCACCAGCCACACGGGGTCCTGGGCCCAACGAGGCTAAGGCCCTGCCCTGCCCCCTCTCCTGGGAGAGGGATGCCAGGAGTCACCGAGGTCACCCTGGGCCATCCTGGGTGGAGGGGGAGAGGCAGCCCCGTAGGAGAAAGGCCTAGAAACAGAAGATTCTGGGACTGCATTGCCCACACCTGCCACGATGCCCTCACACGGGGGTCACAAATCCAGCCCACCTCCCACTCCTGTAAATAAAGTTTTATTGGAACGCAGGCCCACTCCTTATGCACCCTTGTCTGTTTATAGATCGTCCACGACAGCTTTCAGACTACACAGCAGATCCGCGTAGCTGAGACAGACCATCTAGAGGCAAAAACCGGAAAGATCTACTGTCTGACCCTTTACGGGAAAAGTCTGTGAAAGAACGTTTCTTTTACGGGAAAGAACCTGGGTCTAAGCTCAAGAGTGTGGGCAGGTGGCTTTGGGGCCTAAGTGGATGCTCAGGTGTGACTAGAACCAGCACAGAAGGTAGGATGAACTCTGGACCCGCCCTTTCTTTGCCCGCCCACAAATTTCACCCTGAGGAGCGAGGCAGGCTCTGCACAGCACCACAGACCCGCAAAAAGAAGCATTCCAATCTGTGTGCCTGGCTGGGGGTCGAGCCTAGGTGAGGGGCAAAGCTGGCCCCGGGGTCCGTGGACAGGGCTGGAAGGTGTGGCCTGGGCCAGGTGGCCCGAGGAAGGCGCCAGCAGCCACAGAACCCACTGTGGCCGTGTGGCAGAGGTCTCTGACCCCTGCTGGGCAGCTGAGTGATGTCTGCCAAGGTCATTTCTCTCGCCCTTCTCATGCTTTCCTCTTTGGTAGGATTACTAGAATTTGCTTCCATGGGCGAGGCACTGACTAGAGGCCCTCAGGGTCTGAGTTCTAGGATGTGGACCGCTCAGGATCTGGGGAGGCTTCAGGGGGTCCCAGCAAGGCAGGGACTCAGGATGACACGGAGCATGTGTAGACGTGGACCCAGCAACCTGATGGGGGGCTGCCCAGGAATCTCTATTCTGGGCAAGTGATGATTCTGGGATGGCCTTTTCCCAGATGACTCCCTGAAAACCCCACCAGGGTCAGCCTGGTTCAGTGTACCGACGGCGGGTGAGAAACTTAATGAGGCACAGAGCACGCCAGCGGCCAAGAGCTGGGCCTGAGGCCTGCGCACTGGCCAGTGGTTTGCCAGGAAGCCATGTCGCACTGGTGAATGTGAGAACGACATCTACCATCGCCCGGGGCTGCCAGGACAAGTTACCACCTGCTCAGTGGCTCAGAACAACTCATACGCGTTCTCCCACAGCTCCTGAGGCCAGAGTCCACATGGTGCCCTGGGCCGAGGTGCAGGTGTGGGCGGGGATGGGTCCTCCGGGGGCTCCAGGGAGAACCCGTTCCTGCCTTATCTGGGCTCACTATCCCTTCCTCCTCCTGTTGCTTCACTGTCTTCTGCTCTCCTGGGTGTCTAGTCTCCCTCCATCTCCCTCTTGTTAGGACCCTTGTGATGACATTTAGGGCTCACCCAGATAATGCAGAATAATCTCTCCATCTCAAGATCCTTAACTTGAAGCAAAATGTAGCCCCTCCACACACGGGGGCATCACTCAGCCACGCAAAGGAGGGAAGCCCCAACACTTGCTACCACATGGACGGACCCTGAGAACACGATGCTCAGTGAGAGAAGCCAGACACAGAAGGACACAAAGTGGGGTGATCCCACTGATGGGAAACGTCCAAAACAGGCAAATCCAGAGACAGAGTGGATTCCTGGTTGTCAGGGGCTGGGGAGGGGGTGGGGAGTGACTGCTGACGGGGACGGGCTTCTTTTAGAGTGATGGGTTTATTATTTTTTTTTATTACTATTATTTTTAAAATTTTTGGCCACACTATGCAACATGTGGGAGCTTACTTCCCCGACCAGGGATTGAGCCCGCACCCCCTGCATTACAAGGTGGAGTCTTAACCACTGGACCACCAGGGAAGTCCCAGGGTGATGGGTTTAGATAGAGCTGATAGCTTCACGAAGCTGTAACTGTCCTAAAATGACACCAAACTGTGCACTCTAAGTGGGTGGGTTTTACGGGGTGTGTATTCCATCCTGATAAAGCTGTTATGAAAAGAACATGAGAGGGCTTCCCTGGTGGCACGGTGGTTGGGAGTCTGCCTGCCGATGCAGGGGACGCGGGTTCGTGCCCCGGTCCGGAACTACTGAGCCTGCACTCTAGAGCCTGCGAGTCACAACTACTAAGCCCACATGCCTAGAGCCCGTGCTCCAGAAGAGAAGCCACCGCAATGAGAAACCCGCGCACCACAACGAAGAGTAGCCCCCGCTCGCCACAACTAGAGGGAGCCTGCGCGCAGCAACAAATACCCAATGCAACCAAAAATAAATAAAGAAAAATAAAATTAAAAAAAAAAAAAGAACATAAAAGTGCAGAGACTCACCAACGTTGGTGGGGAAGACGTCCTCATTGTTGATCTGCACCTCGATCCAGTCCATGAGCAGGTCCATGTACCGGGGGGCCGACAGTGCCGTGGGCCGCCGGAACCTGTGCTCGTCCTGCCAGCGGTACTCATACTTGGGGCCGCCTGACATGATGGGGCAGGAGCGCTCGGTGCAGCCGTCACTGATGGTGCCATAGATGAGGTTGACGCGGTTGAAGAAGTCGACCACGTGCACGGCCACCCAGTCGTTGAGCTCCTCGCCGGCGGGCAGCTGCACGGCCAGCTTCAGGTCTAGCCCCGCATTCAGCGACGCCTGCGCCTTCTTGTGCAGCTCGAAACGCTGGGTGCCCGGCTCGAACTTGCGCTTGGGCCGGAAGGTCTTGTCCTTGTTGAAGACCTGCTTCAGGAAGGGGTTGGACATCTCCGCTGCGCGCTCAGGACGCCCCCCGCGAGGCCTCCACGGGGAGGGCCGGGCGGGACGCTCACGATGCGAAGGTCACCGGGCCCCTGGGTCTCCCCCAGACCTGGAACACACAAAGAGGAAGCACTGTCACCCTTCTCAGAACCCTGTTCTGTAAGCACCGGTGGGCAGACTGGGGACACTCCCGGGACTTCTGGTTTTGAGTTTCACCAAAAGGGCGCACAGCACTGCCCCAGGCACATCCCCCTGCCTCAGAGCAGAAGACACTGAGTCGGGCCCTGCATCATCCTCTCCGCGCCTGGAGGCTTCCAGTAAAGCGGAGAGAGCTGCTAGCTCCCACACGCTGGCTGAGGGCGGCCCCCACAGGCGAGGTGGTCTCTTCATCTCCACGAAGAGACATCCACAGCCCTGGGACTGGCGAATGGACCTTATCTGGAAGAAGAGACTTTGCAGTCTTCGCAGATGTGACTGGGTTAAGGATCTTGGGATGCCCTCTTCCCGGATTATCCCCGTGGGCCCTAAATCCAATGATGAGTGTCCCTATAAGAGAAGACAGACACCCAGGGAAAGACCACGTGATAACGGATGCAGAGATGGGGTGATGTGTCTACAGGCTAGGGGACACCAAGGACTGCCAGCACCATTAGAGTCAGGAGAGAGGCCTGGGACATATGCCCCCTCAGAGCCCCAGGGCGAACCGGCCCTGCCCACACAGATCTGGGGCTTCTGGCCTCCGGGACTGGGAGGGGGTACATTCCTGCTGCCTCTCTGATCTTCCCTGTGTCTCGTGTCCCAATCTCGTCACTGGATTAGGGGCCGCCGTGACCCATCGTGACCTTATCTCTCCACTGCGACATCTGCACAGACTCCATTTCCAAGGGGTGGATATGAATCTGGGGGGACACTATCCACCCCAGTGCACCAAGTAAAGATGCCTCTACGAGCTGTCTGGACTCATGACTGACGCCGCCCGTTTTGGGGGATGAGGCCCCGATATAGGGGCTGCAGCTGCCATGGCCCTGCCGTGATGCCCGGTCCCCCTCCGGCTCCTCCCGAGTCTTTGCTCTGCACCGTCTCCTCCGTTACAAACCCCACCTCGGAGGGCAGGAAAGGATGAAATCGAGCACAAGGAGCTCAGGTCGGGCTCACGCTCGGGACTGGTCACGGCGCCATCCCCGTCCCCATTGCTGCTACGATGACAGCACTGGCCTGCCGCCCCTGGCTCTCCATCTCCGGCCCAGGAGATGCGCTTTCCCGGGAGTGTGGACGTGGCCGGCACGGGGGTGTCCCGGGCGCTCACCCAGGAGCAGCCATAGAAGGGGAAGTCGGCCTAGAGGGGAAGCGGAAGCAGAGCCTCTGCAACGCCCAGGCCGGGCTGCACCGCATGCACCCGTGCACCCCCGTATGACGAATGACCACTTATCTGTAACGTTTTAATAAATCCCTCGGCAGTTGGTTTCTGGGCCCTGGGACCAGCAGCCTTGTCAGGTGGCCCGCCCTCCAGACTAGCACACTGTGTGGCAAACTGCCAGAAACTGAGGGGCTTTGAACAGCCCTCCTTCATTATCAGAAAGTTCTGGACGTCCCATATCTGAGCCGGGCCTCATGTGTCCTTGAGTAGGGACCTGTCACCCCCCAGGCCCAGGGCGGCCCTGCACAGAGGACGTCAACGCCACCAGGACGGCCTCAGTGACAGAGAAGCCGTTCCAGGTGGGCAGGCCCGAGGCCGGCAGGTCTGGTCACCCCGACCTTGGAGGACCCGTGTCCGCGGGTCCAGGCAGAGCAACCGGGATGGGTAGGATCTCAGCAGACAGTAAGAGCTGAGGCACGACCCATCACATCCTGTAGGCCAGCGTCTCCTGCAGGCTTAGCCCTTCCACAGCTCGGAGGTCTGGAAACCCCCCGCAGGCCCAGGGCTCCTGGCCTGGCCTTCAGCAGCTGCCTCTAGAATGTGAGCCTCTGGGTTAATTCTGGAGGCTGGAGAGATGATGTCTAGGGCTCAAACCAGCCTTCTAGCCAGGGCAGTCCTGCCCCCAGGGCAGCAGAGCCAGGAGGATGGAGACTCTAAGTTATGAGCATTTACCAAGAAAAACTTTGCTCTGGCCTAAAGGGAGATGGTGCTCGAGCTGAGCCTTGAGAGCAGATCCTTCTGGAGCCCAGGGGTGGGGAGGGTGGGGCCCAATGGAAGGGGGCGGAGGAGACCCCAGCGTCTCTCCCCTCAGGGCGGGAGTGACCCTGACCCTACCTCCTCCTGTGTCCTCAGCGTGTCCACAGGGCCTGCTCACAGAGGGCTCAAAAAGAATCCAATGTGAAAGCATGGAGGAGGCCTCCCTGCCCTGGTTAGAGGAGAGGGCGTGGTCAACAGGATAAGGGCCCCAGAGACACCCCCCGTCCTGGTCCTGGACCCCGAGGACATGTCACCTCAAACGGCAGAGGGAACTTTGCAGACAGAATTAAGTTGAGGCCCCTGAGACAGGGATGACCCTGGATTCCCTGGGGGGTCCAGTGTCATCACAGGGTCCTTATAAGAGGGAGGCGGGAGGGTCAGACGCAGAGAGAGACGGGAGATGCTGCGCTGCTGGCCGTGAGGATGCAGGAGGGGCCACGAGCCAGGGATGTGGCGCCTCTGGAAGCTGGAAAAGGCGGAACCGATGCTGCCCTGGAGGCTCCGGAAGGACCAGCCCTGCCCACGCCTGGATTTAGCCCCGTGAGGTCCGAGTCAGACTCCTGACCTCCAGAACCGTGAGATAATAAACCTGTGTGGTTTTGGGCTACAAAGTCTGTGGTGACTTATTACAGCAGTCTTAGGAAACTCAGACAGAGGCTACGCAGATAATCCTAACGAGCGCTGGGCAAAATAACTTGTAGTTGATGTAACTGGATCTGGTTACACGTGGGCCTGGGATCTTCTGTTCTCCCCGCTGGCAGGCAAAGCCTGCTCACGCTTCTGGACCCCGCTGGACACTACGGGTGTGGGAAGGTCAACTCAAGGCAGCATGAACTGTGCAAAACACAGGAGCTGAGCATCCGGGGATGGAGCCAGATGGACGGAAGGAGCTCCAGTGAAGAGCGGAGGGACCCACCTTCCCCCACGAGGACGGCCATAATCAAAAAGGACAATCAACAGGGCTGTTGAGGACGTGGACCAGTCGGAACCCTCCTGCACTGCTGGTGGGAACGTAAAATGGGGCCACCGCTGTTGAAAACAGCCTGGCAGTTACCAAAACACGGTTAAACCTCACCCAGCGATTCTCTCCTAGGCGCCCAGCCAAGAGAAGTGACAACACATGTCCACACAAAAACCTGTGCACGTGCCCAGCAGCATGATCCACAACAGCCAAAAGGCAGAGACACCCAAATGCCCAGCAACGGGTGCACTGATCCACACACGGGAGCATCACTCAGCCCTGAAAAGGGGTGAAAGCCCTGGCACTCGCTACCACGTGGATGGACCCTGAGGACACGCTGCTCAGTGAGAGAAGCCAGACACAGAAGGACCCACTGTGTGTGATTCCACTGACGGGAAACGTCCAGAACAGGCCAATCCACAGACACAGAGAGTGGGTTCCTGGTTGTCAGGGGTTGGGGCAGGGGATGGGGAGTGACTGCTGTTGACGATGGGGCTTCTTCTGAGGTGATGGAATGTTCTGGAACTAGACACAGATGGTGGCTGCAAACGTTGTGAATGTACTGAAAACGCTGGAATGTACACGGGAAACAGGCGGAAAGTCCGGCATGTGAATGACAGTCAGTGAAGCTGCCATTTTGAAAGCAGGGCGCGGGGGACAAGCAGAGCAAGTGCGGGCTGAGCCGCTACCCCAGGCACCATAAAGAACAGAAGCAGTTTCCCTCTCAGCTCAAATCGAGGTCAGCACTACCTGTAAAATCTGTTTACCGTGAAAGGTAACAACACAAGCACGGAAAACTGCATGGGATAAAAGGTGCAGTCACTGATGCGCCACGGAGTGAACACTCGCTGTGTAAGGGCCCCCCTGGCAACGCAGCTGGAGGCCACCTGTGCTCTGGAGCAAGAAGGCCCCGTGCCTCGTCCACAGACCAGAAGTGCCTTCGCTTCCTTCCCCAAAGCCATCATCACTTCCTGCCACCTTGGTTAACACCCAGTGAGGCGTTCACAGTAACCCTCAGAACAAAACAGAACCCCCACTTTACGTGGGAAGACTGAGGCCCAGACCTAGCACTGCTGACATTAGGGCCGTCCCAGGTGCTGTGGGGGGTGGAGCAGCATCCCTGCCCCCATCCCCTCGATGCCAGGAGCTCCCCCCGGTCCCGAAGACCATAGATGTCCCCAGACATGGCCCAGTGTCCCCTGGGGGCAGGACCACCCTAGGTGAGAACCACCGGCTTAGAAGATGGTGACTCAGTACCACTAGTTAATGATTAGCAAATCAGTGCTAAGCCACGCAGCTGACAGCAGTAGTCGACTCCGCACCCTGGACCGTGGCTCCTTCTGCCCGCCACCGCCTCCACAGCCCCCCCACTCTGCTATTCGAGCTTCTGCCCCTCTCATCCCAAACCCAGGGCCAAGTGCCCTCTGGGCCGGGGCTGCTCCCGCACCAGGTGCCTCCACAATGCCTGCAGGCCGGCTGGGTACTTCCGGCTCCGACTCTCCCTGGTTTTGGGGGTGCGGGCAGGGATGCTGCAGGAAGGTGGTGCCTCCGAGAAGGGAATGCAGCTGAGTACAGGGTGCAGCCACAAACGCCCCACCTGCCCGCTTCTCTCCCGACATGGAGGACCTCAGACCCCACAGGAGGCACTGATTAAAAGAGGCCACCTGCCCCGACCCTCTGTTGCAGAGACTGACCGTGTCCCCTGCGCCGGGCAGCCAGGACTCCTCTACGCGAGGGCATGGGCGCTGGATGCGTCCCGTAGGGACCCTGCGGCCCCACCTGTGACTACAAACTTCCCAGGGCGCCGTGAACCTGCCCAGGTGATTAATCTGCAAACCAGCCACTCTCAGGCCACTCGGCTGCAGGTCAAAGGACAGTGACCCTGTGTGGACCCACTAGCAACTCAAGCCGTCCTGCCCCGTGCCTACCACCTGCCAGCGGCACGGACTGATTTCAGCCTCCAAACACCCTTCAGCCCAGGCTGAGCACAGCCCCACTTTGGTCACGAGGAGATGAGGCGGGGTGCTCCCCGTTGTCCAGCCGGGGGGTGGCGGGGCGGGGAGAGCTGGGCCAGACCAGCCACCGAGCCCTGGCAGCTGCTTCTGTGCACCCACCCGCCCAGGTTCCTTATCCACCCTGCAGCCAGCCTTCTAACCCTCAGGGAAACCACAGCGTCAGGAAAAACGCAGCCCGCTAGTGTCCCGTTGCTGCCTTCTATTGATTCTGGGGCCTCTCTGCGGACAGGTTTGGGAGTCTAACTCCCCACGATGTTACCTGGCGACGCGTGACATGTCAGACAGGTGTGGCTGTGGGGTGGAGAGGAGGGCCTCAGGGAGGGGGCTGGGGCAACCCTGAGGCTCTATCCACAGCCCATCATGCCGTGGGCTGACCCATGCCAGGACAGTTCTGGAAGACAGGGCGGGGCAGCGGAAGGGGCTTGTAAGGTTCCTGCCTGCCCTTCTGTGTCCTCAGAAAGTGGGAGGGTTTTTTTCTAAGTGGAAGCAACGATTTTCTGAACAACTCCCTGGATGGGCAAAGGTCCCATCAAAAGCAAAGAGCTTTCTATCAGAAACACATGCTCCCGCGGCCGCTGGGTGGCCGGCCACCGGAAAGTGCCTTTTCCTTGAGAAGCGCTGCCGCAGGCCAGGGCGCCCGGGAGTTGGTGTCCACCACCGCCCCGCTGTCCCAGGTACCATCTCTGGGGCTGCTTTGTCTTGGTCCTTCTCAGAACACCTCCAAGGACGGCGGGGCCGGGGGGAGCCAGGACAGGCTTCTCGGAATTCAGCGCTAAGGGCTCCCCTGGTTCTTCCTGCAGATGAGATGCGTGTGGCACTCAAACTCTGTGACAAAAGTTAAGATGACAAAGTTCCCCTCCCCGGCACACACGCACCCCCGTTTTCTTCTAAGAGCAAAATGAAACAGTTCTTGTAAGCAACTGCCGTACCTTGGCCCGGCAGCCACTTCCTTCCGGTGCTTCCACATCCTGGCCGGCCACCGCCGCCATGGGGACAGGCCCCAAGCTCAGAAGTCCCGCATGTTTTCGGTTGACATGTAAGCCCTGGTCCCTGGCCTGGAAGGCTAAGTGTCTGGCTGGAAGATGCTCATGGCCCAGGATCTGTCCTGTTAAAGATGGCTGCGCTCCAGAGCTGTCTTCCATCAACTAAATGTTTACATTTAAATACTGCGACTGCAGCCTGGGTGGGGAGGCTGTCCGCCATCCTGCAGGACACACATGAAAGCCAGGTGCTTTAGGCATGTTCTGTATATTCCAGCCCTCCTGATAATCTTTTTTTTTTTTTTTTTTACACAAAAGCCAATTGAGGGCTTCCCTGGTGGTGCACTGGTTGAGAGTCCGCCTGCTGACGCAGGGGACACGGGTTCGTGCCCTGGTATGGGAAGATCCCACATGCCGCTGAGTGGCTGGGCCCGTGAGCCACAGCCGCTGAACCTGCGCATCCAGAGCGAGGCCCGCGTACCGCAAAAAAAAAAAAAAAAAGAAAAGCCAATTGAGATATAATTCACACAGCTATAAACTCCACCCTTTAAAAGTATACAATTCAACGGCTTTTAGAAACATCATGGAGTATGCAACCATCACCACTATCTAATTCCAGAGCATTCTCATCACCTCACAACGAAACCCCATGCCCATCAGCAGTCGCTTCCTATCCCCCTTTATGGGCTAAATCACATTCCCCGGCCCCAGAAGACATACTGAAGTCTTAACCCCCCAAACCTGTGAAGGGACCCTGTTTGGAAGTGGGGTCGTTGCATATGTAATTAACTTAAGATGAGGTCACACTGGAGGACGGTGGGCCCTAGGCCAATGACTGTTGTCCTTATAAAAAGAGGGAGATCTGGACACAGACACCGGGAGACAGCCATGTGATGGAAGCAGAGATCGGGTGATGCATCTACAAGCCCTACAAGCCAAGGAATGACCAGGATGGCCGGCCGCACCAGAAGCTGGGAGAGAGGAACGAAGGTCCCTCCCTGGGGCCTCTGAGAGCCCTGAGCCCACAGCAGATAAGAGCTGGTCTGGGATCTAAACCTGGCTGTCCCCACGTCCACGGCCTTCACTCCACCCAGACGGAGAGGGGCTGTCGGGTGCACACAGCCCAGCGCCACGATTCTCCTCCGAACCTCCTTCCTCAGTCTCAGTTCCCCATGGGGGCAAACGCGATTTTCTGTTCAACAGAATGGTGTCACGGGGGGGTGGGGGTGGGGACAGAAAGGAGAGAAACGCGGGGGGAGGTCGTGGGTGGTGTGTCTGTGTAGGAGCCACACCTCTTCCTTCTGAGGACCTGGTCTGAGGCTGCAAGAGCCGTCACCGCGTTTAACTGACCTGAGTCCTGAGTGTCAGAAAGGGTAACGGACAAGAAACCACGGCCCGATCTCCCGTCCACCGCGAGCTCCCCTTCGCTGGCTGCCCAAACTTCCTCTCAACATCAGGGTCCTCGGGATCTGGACTTGCCTGTGCGCTGACCCAGTCTGTGGGGAGGGTGTCCACCAAGGACCGCACTCTCTCCAGGCGCCGGCAAGAGCTCCTGCCACGCTCAGCTGCAGCCGTGGGTCTTGAATGAGGCGACCCGGCCCCCAGGGGCCACAGGGGACATCTGTGGTTGTCACGACTGGGGATGCTCCTGGCACCGAGTGGGTGGAGGTCAGGGAGGCTGCTCCACACCTCACGGCGCCCGGCACGGCCCCCCCAGAGAGTGACCCGGCCCCGGATGTCTTATTTGAGACTCAGGAGCTGCAGGAATGACCATCTCCTTCCCAGAACTCGGTTTCTGAAGTCAGATTCGCCTCTTTTGCTGCAGCAATCTGAACCTCGCAATTCCAGGAAATCAAGAGCGGGGCTCACCAGCTGGGGCATGTCCAAAAGTTCCCAGAGTAAAAACCCGAGTTCCAAGCCGGCTGCCTGGGGAATTTCTGTTCAACCTCCATTTCGAGAAGCCCTGGAGATGTGAGAGCAGCTCCCGGAATGATGGTTAATGGCTGACTTTTCCATGAACTCTGGCTGGCTTGGGAGTGTCATCACACATGAAACAGACTAGCTTAACCTTCTTAAGAATACGGATCATCTAGAGTCCTGGAGCTGAAAACAGCACTTCCAAGAACCCCCTCAGGGACTAAAATAACCACTTATGCTTTTGCTGAGAGACAGAGGTGATCTTAGAACTCAGCTTGTCACAGCTATTTGGGGCACCTGGTGTGCGAATGCCACGGTCCAGATTTTCAAGATGATAGAGTTACTCTTCTCCTTTAGGGAGGTCCAAATAAAAAGCAAATTATCAAGCCACGAAGAGAAACAAGGAACCGTAAACACCCACCACCAAGTGAACAAAGCCCGTGTGAGAAGACGACACTGCGATTCCAACTCTGTGACGCTGTGGAAAGGGCAGAGCAGAAAAGGACCAGTGGTTGTGGAAGGCAGTGGGGGTGGGGGCTAAGGGACAAATGAATGGGGGGCAAAGGGGGTTTTTAGGGAAGCAAAACTACTCCGTGTGATAAGATGATGGGTACATGTCAGTACACATTGTCCAAACCCAGAGAGCACACAACACCAAGAGTGAACCCAGGGGGCTTCCCTGGTGGTGCAGTGGTTAAGAATCCACCTGCCAATGAGGGGCACACGGGTTCGAGCCCTGGTCCGGGAAGATCCCACATGCCGCGGAGCAACTAAGCCTGTGCGCCACAACTACTGAGCCTGCGCTCTAGAGCTTGTGAGCCACAACTACTGAGCCCGGGCACCACAACTACCGAAGCCTGCGCGCCTAGAGCCCATGCTCCACAACGAGAAGCCACCGCAATGAGAAGCCCGCACACCACAACAAAGAGTAGCCCCGGCTCACCACAACTAGAGAAAGCCCGCGTGTGGCAACGAAGACCCAACGCAGACAAAAATTAAAAAAAAAAAAAGAATAAATGCCATGGAACACATTGAAATATCATGTATACCAGTATGTAATTTTTAACCTTCTGGTAGCCACACTGAAAAATAAAAAATGAAAAAAGTGACTTAAACATTGATAATATATACTATTTAACCCAAGAGCACCAAAACATCACTTCAACACCTAACAAACATAGAAAATATTAAGGAAATAATTTGCACACACTCCCCGCCCCACCCTCGCCTTAACATACAGAGTCTCCGGAAACTGGTGCATATCTTACATGAATGGCGCATCTCATTTTGGACCAGCCTCGTTTCAGGTGCTCACTAGCCTGGCTGCTGCACTGGACAGCCCAGCTCCGGGGAGGTTTAAAAGGGGAAAACTCACCTGTCAGAGGACAGGAGCAATGGGATGGGTGCTGTCTGAGGTGGGCACTGGATTCGGACCCCAGGGAGGGGAGAGGCTCTGGATCAGAGAAGGTTGAGGTTTGAGGTGAACAAAGAAAGGGCGCCTCCGGAAGGGAGGGGAGAAACAGGGCGCCCCAGGGTGCAGGCAGGGGTGGGGCAGCCAGGACTTCCACTTGCTCCACTCCATAATCAGTACAACAGACACTGACAGGCTACCATGAACTTGGGGTGGGGGGAGGTGGGTGGACGGGTGCTCAGGGCTTTGGGAGGCTGCAGTGTCCTGTCCTGACACTGGCCAGGGCCAGGATTCTTGGCATCACTCCACGCTGAGTCTGTAAAATGGGCTAATAAAAGCCCCTTGAACTTTACGTTGCGGGGAGGGAAGAACAAAGAAGCCGCCGGCGGGGGCCACGTGTAACAGAAGCAAGTCCAAAATCACAAAAGTGCGGACAGGCAGTGGGGGTGAAATATGAAAAGTGCTCGCGCATCACATACCAAAATTTATCCAAGTGTGTGCTGTGAATGTGTGCAGTTCACTGCATGTCAGTTGGGCCTCTATAAAAGGTAAAAAAAAAAAAAAAAAAAAAAAAAAAAAATGCAAGGAGCAGAAGGCACATATGAATAAAGACTGGAAGACTCTTACCCCATAATGAGCAGCGAGTGGCTCTCCGGGGGGGAGCGTCACTCGCAATTTATTTTCTGCTTTGTGACTCTCCGTCACAAAGAGAATCACCGCGATCACACACCCCCTTCCCTCCTCAGTGACATTTTGTAAAATACATGGGCCTTTAAAGCAAACGCAAGCCCTACAGCCAGTGCACAGACCGAGCGGTGGAGCCAGCCAGTGGGCAGTGCTGACACGCAAACACCTCCCACTGCTCAGGGGTTCTGGGGACCAAGAAGCCTGCTTTCAGAGGGCGGGGTCCCAGTGTGCTGGGAGCCGTAAAATCCTGTGGACTTTCCATCCACACCAGGAGGTGGGGTCCTGGTTACTGACACGGCCAGGGGGTGACCCCAAAGTGACACATGTAACCCCTAATTTCATCAAGGGCCGCCACCGTTCACCCCTCTGAGGGGCCCGGTCTCCCCGCCGCCCGCGGTCTCCTCTCCTGAGGGGCTCGGTCTCCCTAACGCCCGCGGTCGCCTCTCTGAGTACCCACCTGCCGCCTGCCGCCAGAAGAGTCGGGCCAAGCTCGTCGCTGAACCCCGTCCCCGGGCCGCTAGCCAGCGTAGCCTCGCCGCCAGGCCAGAGAAGCTCCGCGTACGACCACCCCGCCCCCCGGCCGGATATACTTCCGCTCCGGGCCGAGGCCTCCCCGGCTTCCGGGGAGGCTTGCGGGCGGAGCTTGCTCGTAGAGCGGGGCGGGGCCTTGAATAGAGGCCAGCCTGGAAGGAGGAGCTTGCGCCGGCCTACGGCGCATGCGTGGAGCGAGGTCGCAGGCGGGGCCCACAAAGAGGTGGAGCCTCCCCGGGAGCGGCGGCTCGTGGGCGGGGCCTGGAAAGGAACCGGCGCCCACAGTTGTCCGTTGCGGGG
>NW_020172691.1:1093610-1111263 GCF_003031525.2 Neophocaena asiaeorientalis asiaeorientalis
AGAGGGCGTCGTTGGTTGGTGCCCGGATAGGGGCGTGGCAGGAGACACCGTTGGTTGGTGCGCGGCGGAGGGGCGTGGCGCGGGAGGCGCCGTCGGTTGGCCGGCGGCGGGCGGGGGCTGGCTATGGCGCTGCTGCTGTGCCTGGCCCTGACAGCGGCGCTGGCCCGCGGCTGCTTGCACTGCCACGGCAACTTCTCGGAGAAGTTCTCCTTCTACCGCCATCACGTGAACCTCAAGTCCTGGTGGGTGGGCGACATCCCCGTGTCGGGCTCGCTGCTCACTGACTGGAGCCAGGACACAATGAAGGAGCTGCACCTGGCCATCCCCGCGGAGATCAGTGAGTGCGGGGCCCCGCCCGGGAGCACCCCCGATCCAGTCAGGCCCCGGCCCGCTCACACGCCTCCTCCTGCCGTCCCCAGCCTGGGAGAAGCTGAACCAAGTGGCGAACGTCGTGTACCAGAAGATGGATCAACTGTACCAGGGGAAGCTGTATTTCCCTGGTAAGGGGGCGACCGCCGCGCATGGGGAACTGAGGCAGAGCCCACCCGCCCCATGACACCTCAGGTCCGCCCGCCAACTGTGCGTGACCCCCCACCCCTTGCCTTCCCGCCATCAGGGTATTTTCCCAACGAGCTGCGAGCTATCTTCCGGGAGCAGGTGCACCTCATCCAGAAAGCCATCATCGAAAGTGAGCAAACGAGGGCTGTCGGGGAGGGAGGGTGCTGCTGCCCAGGGCCTGAGGACCCAGGGCCACGCGAGTATTTCAGTCTCCTTCCAGGCCTGGGGTCCCGGCCAGGTCGTGGTGAGACTGGAGTAATATGAATAGGGCGTCTGGCCTGGTGCAGCCAGGTGTCAGAACTCAGGTCAGAAACGGGGGAGAAGGGCCACACCCTGAGGGGGGCCCTTTTCATCCAGTGGGCACCAACAGGAGGCCTTGAAGGATAAATCCCACCCATCCCTGCTACCTCCCCCCAACGGGTCCCTGGAGGCCTCAAGAGTCTTGCGGCTGCCCTCCCCCGTGCTTTGCCCCATCCCAGGCTGGGGCTCACCTAAGTGGCCAACGGACAGGCCCTGAGCCTTGGGCAGCCTGGGAGGGGGAGAAAGCGGAGGACAGGATAGGCCTGCTAAGAAGGCGCCGGCTGTGCTCTCGTCCCCCCACAGGCCGCATCGACTGTCAGCGTCACTGCGGTGAGTGAGCCTCTGTCTGGGTTATGGGGTGTGGCGGCAGTGGTAGCAGCTCGGGGCCCCAGAGGCTGAGGGTGAGGGTAGGGTGCGGCCGCCTCTGGTGTGTTACAGGCATCTTCCAGTACGAGGCCATCTCCTGCACCAACTGCACGAACTCACACGTCGTCTGCTTTGGCTACAGCTGCGAGTAGGGCTCAGACGCGGGCGGCCCCCTGCCCCTGGGGTCCGAGGCTCTCCCTGGAGGGTCCCTTCATCACCCGGGCAGGGAATGGAAGCCCCCCACCTGGCCCGTGAATGTGGGCCGCGCCCCCCCTCCACACCCCACGTCCCCGCAGGTCGTCGGCAGAGTGGGAGGCAGCAGTGCAGGGCCTCCTCCAGCACATGTGAGTCAGGGCAGCTTGGCTCGGGGAGGAGACCCCGATCAAGGCCGCTTGGCCCTGACTAAAGTCCTGCTGTCGTTGTAGAAATAACTGGAGCAAGTAAGTAGTTCCCGCTCCCCAAAGGCAGTGTGCGTGTGCGTCCTCGTGGGTGAGTATGCGCCGGGGCAGCCACAGAAGGCAGCACCTGCCCCCGGTGTGGCGGGCCCAGCCTCTACCTCCCAGGGTCTCTGAGCTCGGCTGGCACGAGGGGGCACATCCCGGTTAAGGGGTCCCCAGAGTCTGGTCCTACCCCTGCCCCAGGCTGGTGGCAGGCTGTGGTCGGAGCTGGGGAGGGCGCCCCCTGGTGGAGGCGTGCCCCAGTGGAGGCACCTCAGGGCCACAGGCACAGCCTCAGCCCCAAAGCTCAGAGCTAACTGGGGCCCCGTTGTGTCTTTCAGACAGAACAACAACACAAGGTAAGCCCCCCCACCAGGCCCGTCCTCCTGGAGCGGGGGTGTGTGGCGTGGGGTTGTCCCGGTCAGTAGGGGAGGGCAGGGGTGTTGGATGGGGTGGGCGCAGCCGGGCAGGGCTCCCTCTCTGCACCTGGGACATGTGGACATCACCTCTGCAACCCCGCCCATGCCATCACTCCATGAATAAACATGAGCTCCTCCTGCCCCTCGCCTGGACACACAGAACCACTCGAGCCTTTTGAGTGACCCAGTGGGGAGAGGCTGCAGGGACATGGGTGACTCCAGGGGCAGGAGTTTTGCCTAAGCCAGAGATCAGAACCCTATGCCACCCCCCCATTGCTGCCTTTGCAACCCTAGTCGTGGGAGTGTAGGGCGTGACCCCACTGCTGTCCTAGGGATGTGAGAACAGGCAAGGCCTCCGAGTTCAGCTTGAGGGTCTGTCTGCAGCCCTGTCACATGCCCAGCTGGGACGAGGGGCCCAGGCCTCCAGCAAAACCCCACCAGGAAGAGCAAGGTGTGGGAGGGGAAGAAGGACTGGGGCACCCACGTCTCCTTGCAGCTTGATATCACCAAGCTTCAGGTGTCTGGAGCCCCCGCACCTGGCCAACCTAACTCTGGAAAACGCCTCCGAGTGCCTGATGCAGCACTGAGGGCGGCCAGGCCAGCCAGACCCGCCCCCGCCACGGTGCGGGGCCTCCGCTGGACCGCCTCAGCCTGGCGCTGTGGAGCAGGCCTGCTGCTGCCTGGGTGCTCCACCCGCCTCGGAGCCCGGGCTGGGCCGGGCTGGGGCTGGGAGGACGGGAAGGGAGGTAGATGGGTTTGTATATAGCGGCAGGATCACAGCTGTTTGAGGGAATGATTAAATATCCCTGACATTTCTCATCCCGAAGTAGTCCTTGTTGGGGCTCCGGGCTGGGGCCCCAGGCGAGGTGCGACCTTGGCCTACAGGGCAGGGCAGCGGGGCTTCCCAGGCGCGCACGGCAATCAGCCTTCAGGGCAACTGGTTCTTTTGATGACACGAAAGGAGGCTGTTTGGTGAAAGCCAGGGCCAGCATCGGTGTATCTTGGGGCTCCTACCACATCGGCTGCATTTCAGCCGAGGCATGGGAACTGCTGTGCCCACCACTTGGCTTCTTAGTTTCGAGAAAACACCCAACATGGGTCATGAGGGGACAGACCCAAACTGTGACCCAGGGCTCAACATCCATCCAGCAGACGGGAGGTGCCTCTGTGCCTGCGGATGCCGTGGTAAGCCCAGCTCCTGGGCTGGCCCTTCCCAGCCTGATCAGCCGCCGATCCCTTCCCCCAGCTAAGGGGTCCCCTGCCTGGTGTGGCGCCTTCCTTCCAAGGGTTCACTGACAGAACACTGGCCTCTGCCTGCCCAGGAATGTTGAGATCAGGGGAATGGTGAGCGGGAAACTCCAAAGGGATGCTCCAACGCCCCGGGACCTGTGCGGGGTCCACGAGCTGGAGCAGGGCGGGCCAGGCCAATGACCACCCGGGGGCCACCTGAGGCCTCTCTCCCCACCCGCTGCCGGAGGGGGCTTCCGTGCGGGGCTCCGCACCTGCCCACGTTTTGGATTCAGGATGGAGTTGATTTGGGCTCTGCTGACACAGTCCTCTGTACACATGGCATCAGTGAAGCCATATGAAACCTTGAGAATTAAAACAGCAGCAGGGGATTTCCCTGGTGGCGCAGCGGTTAAGAATCCGCCTGCCAATGCAGGGGACACGGGTTCGAGCCCTGGTCCGGGAAGATCCCACATGCCACGGAGCAACTAAGCCTGTGTGCCACAACTACTGAGCCTGCGCTCTAGAGCCCGCAAACCACAACTACTGAGCCTGCGTGCCACAACTACTGAAGCCCACGCGCCTAGAGCCTGTGCTCCACAACGAGAAGCCGCTGCAACGAGAAGCCTGCGCACCGCAACTAGAGAAAACCTGCACCCAGCAAGAAAGACCCAACACAGCCAAAAATAAAATATAAAATTAAAAAAAAGAAAAAACAAAACGAAACAAAAAAACCGCAAAACAGCAACAGGGCCTTCCTTCCAGCATCTGTTCCTGCTGATTCCTGGGGCCCTGGGGTCTGTGCACGTGTGTCTGGACTCCTAACCCTGCCCTTTTCTCACTAGGCACTTCGAAGATTAGAAATGAGGGTGTGTGTGTGCGTGCATGTACAAGCGTTTACCTAACTTAAACTTTATGTTAGTAATGTTTCTGCTCACCCCACACACCACTTACGAATGGGGTTCCCTAGTAAAGGGAGGGAGATCGGTGGACGCCTCAGAATCCCATGGGGGGGGTGGTGTCAGGTGGCTCCTCGTTACCACCACAGCCCAGGGTCCTGGATGACGTGAGGACCACGTCCCCTCCCGAGGGGCCGAGGGGTGCATGGCAGGAGGGCAAGGGCTCCCCCCGCACACTGCAACCTCCATGAGGGTGCCCTGCAGCCCCCCATCGGACCACGAGCATTTCAGGGGCTGTGTGCTGACCCGCACAATGGGTCAGAATCCCCTGGCTGGGGGGCATACACTGTCATGGGCCAGAGACCCGACAGGTGAACGTCTGTTTTGCAAGTTTATTGGATCATCTTGACACAGAATCATTACAGCAGCGTGATATGTCTCTCCTTTATACGGGAATGTCGATAGCAAATAAATTCTTATATAACACATCATACATTTCGAGATTCTAGAATCACTGCACAGGATTCTGTAATAGGTTACTCTACATGCTAAAGTGACAGTTTTCATCAAAAGGAAAAGTTAAAACGTCATCGAGGACTGTCATTTCTGAGGAAAGTTCCGTCTCACGGGGGTGGGCTGGGGTCCCCCCTCCCTGCCCCTGAGGTGCATTTCAGGGGCCCAGCCGCCCCTGGATACACGTGCTTTGCCATCAGGGCTGCGGAGCCCAGGACTAGGCCCTTCCGCACGTGCAGGCACAGACCTGCAGAGAGTCCAGTGATGAGCAGAGGGGCCAGAGTCGCAGCTCTCCACCACTCACCCCAACACCCGACTGGGCACGGAACCCAGTGAGGTCCGGGATCCCCGCTGGGCACCCCCCGCTCGGCGGACACACGAACACGGTGGTGGGATGAACAGGATGTGATGGACGAGAGCCCGCACGACCCTCTCCCACCATGTGTCCTGCGGGGAGGACGTGACCCTTGGCGTCAGGGATGAACAGGAATGTCGCCTGAGTAGCTAGCCTGTTCTTCACCCCCCAGCTGCCTGTGGGCAGGGCATCTGGGGACTCATGGGACTTGGATGGCTTGACAGAAGCGGGACGCGCCACCCCGTCTGGTCCCCACCAGGAACCGGCCTGGATGGCGGTCACCCTCACCCTCGGGCAGCTCCTGTGGCCATGTGCACAGTCCGCTCCGGCTACAGAAGTTCCTGCTGGCCTGGGGAGTGGAAGGGGGCTTCTCGCCAGAGAGAGCAGTGAGGGCAAAGTAAAAAAGATGACAGGATAAATCAACGCAACATAAACCTCAGTGTCTACACAGTGGATGACGGTGGACTGGGTTATCTCCCGGCTGCACCCAGTCCTTGCGACAGAGGAGAAACCCGGCACTTGGCCGCCCTCCCCGCGAGCCCTCCCCATGGCGGGCGGCGCGCTCAGCATTTGGCCAGCGTTTCCTTCATCTCCTCCAGCACGTTGCTCAGCAGCGTGGAATCGCTGCACTTCCCGTCCACCGACACCGACTTCTCACCCTGCAACGGGGAAATAACGGCCAGCGCCTTGAGACACCACCCTGCGACTCCCAAGTACCTCCAACTTTTACAAATGCTCTCCTATGCCCGGGTGCTTTCACAATCAAAAGGAGGGGCTCCAGGCAAGAAGGAGCAGGTGCACCACGCCCTGCTGTCTCCCAGGGGCCCAGGATGGACTCTCTGGCAGAGCGCAGCAGAGGCAGCAATGCCAGCCCTGCAGAGGACACACAGCCCCACCCAGCCCAGCCCCACGGGCACGCAGGAGGCAGCTGTGCAGAGAGGAAGGCTGTGAAAACCGGATGGCGTGGGACCAGACGTCCTGCAGCTGGAACCTGTGTGTCAACGCTCTCCACAGGGTGTAAGGAAGGCCCAGGGTCTCCTCCTATTTGAAGTGTCCAGGATACAGTCCAAAATCACTTGGCACCGCAAGACCAGGGAAATCTCAGCTCACGTGGAAAAGACAATCACCAAACGCCCACCGAGAAGAGGTGGATGTTGGAATCACCTAACAGGCTTTGAAGTAACTACTACGAGAACCTCCCATCACCAACCACGTACACTCCCTAAGCACACAAGAAAACACAACATCTCAGCAAAGGAATGGAAGAGTCAAGATCAACCCAGTGGAACTTCTAGACCTGAATACAAACAGCCAAGATGAAAAGCTCACTGGATGGGCTCAATAGCAGAATGGAGATGACAGAAGAGTCAATGAGCCAGACAAGAGATTAATGGAAATAATCCAAGCTGAACAGAGAGCGGAAAGGAGTCGGAGGTGGAGTGGGGTGGGCAGAGTAACAAAAGGTCTGAGATTCACATCACAGGGGTCCCAGAAGGAGGGGACAAAGAATGCAGTGCTGAAGAGGTATTTAAATCATAGCTGAAAACTTCCAAGTTGTGCAAAAGACATAAACGCACAGATTCAGCAAGTTCGGCAGACTCCACACAGTTAACATAAACCCAAGGAAGTCAATGCCCAGACACATCACAAACTGCTGAAAACTGAAGACAAAGAAAAACCTAAAATAGCCAGAGGAAAACGATGCATTCCCCAGTAAAAGTAAAATGTTCCTTGTCAGAAACCAGACACCAAAAGGAAATGGCCTAGGGCCTTCCCTGGTGGTCCAGTGGCTAAGACTCTGTGCTCCCGGTGCAGGGGGCCCGGGTTCGATCCCTGGTCAGGGAACTAGATCCCGCATGCCGCAACCAAAGATCCCTCATGCTGCAACTAAAAAGATCCTGCATGCTGCAACTAAGACCTGGCGCAGTCAAATAAGTAAATATTTCCTTTTTTTTCTTTTAAAAAAGGGGGAAATGGCCTATTTTTGAGGTACTGAGTGAAAAGACCAACAAAGCCAGAATTTCATACCCAGCAAAAACAGCCTTGAGGAATACTGAAATAAAGAATAATCAGATGAAGGAAAACTAAGAGAATACACATCCAATAGACCTGATCTAAAAAGTTGTTCTTCAGACAGAGGGAAATGAGCCAGAAGGGTGGAACGTGAGGAATGAAAGCGACAGAAATGACAGACACGTGGGCGAGCACAAGAGGCTATCGCACCCCCTCCCACCCCCACCTACACCCCGAGTTCTCTGAAATCTGTAAAGCTGTAATGTGGCGTAAGGCGTCTGCAACGTCTGCAAAGGCAAAACCTAAGACAACTGCCCATGAAAAGGGAGGGTGAAGGGACCGACAGGGTGTGAGCTTTTTACATTCCGCCTGAGTTCCAAGTAGACTGTGCACACCAAGCGTGTAATGTAATCCCTCGAGCCCCCCAAGCAGATACATGGAGACCGTCAACAACACAGCCAACATATAAACACGGGATACTGTAATGCTCACATACGCCACAGAAAGTGGGAATAGGAAGAAGAGGAACGAAAAACACAGGGAAAAAACAAAATGTGGGACAAACCCAAATGAATCAGTAATACTTTAAGCACAAATGGTCTAAACACGACAAGTGAAAGATAGAGATTGACAGGATGAATAAGGACACGTGACCCAAACTCTACAGCATGCACAAGGAATTCTTATCCAAACAGGATAAAGGCAGGTTCATAGCAAAAGACATACCACGTAAGCACCCATCAAATGAGAGCAGGAGTGCCTGTACTGATACCAGACAAGGTAGCCTTCAGAGAAAAGAACACAGCCCAGGACAGAGAGGAGCACACCCACTGATGAGAGGGTCCCTTGCCAAGATTCCACAATTCTAATGGTCCACACAGCCAACAACAGGGCTCCCACACATGGAGTAAAGCCTGAAGAACTGGGGGAGCAGACCAACTGACCACCACTGGCCTCATACTCCTTGCTCACTCATCAAGGCCCAGAAGAAAATCTGCAATCTGCAAGGATCCAGAAGAAAAGGAAAACGCCATCAACCAGCAGGATCTAGGTGACAGGTATAACATGCTTCCAGGCACCTATGGAATATCCACCCAGAATGACCACATCCTGGGCCAGAGCACAAGCCTCAGCACATTTCAAAGGCCTGAAAAGTCAAACTAGAAATCAGTAACCAAAAAGCAACAGGAAACTTTCTAAATGCTTGGAAATTAACATACTTCTAAGTAATCCAAGGGTCAGAGAGGAAGGAGTGATAGAAAGTATTTTCAACTGTATAGAAATTAAAATGAATCATAAAAATGTGTGCAGTTCATCCAAAACAGTGATTAGAGGAAAATTTATAACACTAAAAACTTTATTAGAAGAGACAGGTCTCGGACTTCCCTGGGGGTGCAGTTCCCAATGCAGGGGGCCCGGGTTCGATCCCCGGTTGGGGAACTAGATCCCGCATGCCGCAACTAAAGATTTACATGCCGCAACTAAAGATTTACATGCCACAACTAAGAGTCCACATGCCACAACAAAGAAGTCCACGTGTGGCAACTAAAGACCTGGCTCGAGTCAAAAATAAGTAAGTAAATAAACGAACAAACAAACAAATATTAAAAAAAAAAAGAAGAGACAGGTCTTGGTCTAAGTTTTCACCTTAAGAAACCACAAATGAGCAAAATAAACCCAAGGCAGGCAGAAGTAAGGAGGTATGCAGCAGAACTCAATACAATTTATTGTTTAAAGAAACATTAACTTTTTTTTTTTTTGGCCGAACCACGCCAGGGATCAAACCTGGGCCCCCAGCAGTGGAAGCACGGAGTCCTAACCACTGCACTGCCAGGGAAGTCCCTAACTTTTTAAAAAGAATGGTTATCAAATTGATCTTTCAAAAGATCAACAAAATGGATAAGTAAGACTTCTGGCCAGGACAGAGAGGGAAGAGGGCCAGGATAACCAAGAAACCAAGAAAAATGAGAGAAGACACCAATTACCAACATCAGGAATGAAAAATAATCACCACTGAGCCCTCAGACACTAAAAGGACATGAAGAGAACCGGATGACTTGACACACCATCAGCTCCGAAACTTGGATGAAACAGACCTATTCTTTGAAAACTACGAACTACCAAAAATCACCCAATAAGAAACAGAGAAAGCAAGAAGTCTTACAACTATCAAAGAAAGAAACTGAACTCGTAGATAAAAACTTTTCAAAAAAGAACCCCCCCCCCAAAAAAAGAAACCCCCAGACCCAAACGATTTCCTTGACGAATTCTACATAATGTGCAAGAAGGAATACTGACTACACGCAATCTCTTCCGGGAAATGCGAGAGGAGGGAATGCACTAGTGCCCTGATGCCAAGGCCAGATGGAGAAAAGGAAAGGCCGACACTCCTCACAAACACAGGCTCAAGGAGGCACAGCGGCGAGGGGTGGACAGGCCTGGCTGGGGCCCTCCCATGGGGCTCACCTTCTTCACCAGGAGGCAGACGTGGTGGCCCTGGATGGAACGGCTGTACATGGAGGCGCAGGAGTCCACCCGCTCCACAACTGCAACAGAGGGCCTGGGGGTGAGGCCGGGGGCCAGCCCCTGGAGGCAGGGGACAGTCACAGGTACGGGAAGAGGGCCGAGCCATCTGTTGGCACGTCCACTCTTACCGGAAAAATGGTGGTGAAAACAGATCTTTGCCAGAAGGTTCTGGAAGGACATACTAATGCCATCAACCTTGACTGAGCTCATGCTCAGGTCCCCGGACTCCAACAACTTGGCAAACGCGTCACTGTGGGAAGGACACAGAATGGGAGGGGGGACAACAGGGGGCTCCCCTGCAGCAGGGCAGGCAGAGACCCCAGCCCAGGGGGTGGGGCGCGTCCTTTATGGGTAGGAAGTCAAGAGCTGAACTGTGTCCCTAGGACACGACTGCACTTGGAGACAGGGCCCTAATCTAACGTGACCAGGGTCCCTGTGGGAACAGAAAATGATACAGATGTGCAGGGATGGACGAGCATGTGAGGACACGGGGAGACGGCCACAGAGAGGGGCCTCAGGAGGGCTAGCCCTGCCTGCACTGTGGGCTCGGACGTCCAGCGTTAGGGCCGCCAAGCCTGTGCTGAGTCAGGCACCCGAGCTGGCTGGCCCGGCAGATGTGCTGGGCGTTCTGCACCAACCACAAGCCGGTCACCCAACACTCCGTGCACATCCTCGTCTTGGGTCAGAGGACGCT
This sequence comes from Neophocaena asiaeorientalis asiaeorientalis, assembly GCF_003031525.2. Lineage (NCBI taxonomy): Eukaryota > Metazoa > Chordata > Mammalia > Artiodactyla > Phocoenidae > Neophocaena > Neophocaena asiaeorientalis. The sequence continues at coordinate 1,103,918 of NW_020172691.1, forward strand.
GCCAACGTGACCGCATGGAGAGCTTCCCATGGCACAGAAGTGGGGAGCCAGGGGTGGGCGGGAGGGTGGCGCACCTGTAGCATGGCGTGGTGACCAAGTACGAGGTGCAGGTGAAGTGCAGCTTGAAGTCCAGCTTCTCATGGGTGGAACCTTCGTCATTCTGCAGGAGCAGGGGCGCAGGGTGGGCGGGGGCGGGGCACGCAGCTGACCCTCAGGGTGCACCCCCTCCCCCACCAGGTACCTTGGCGATGAAAGACAGGGTCCCTTTGAGCTTCTGCGCCGTGACAATGCTCTGAATGGTGAACACAAACTGGGCTTCATTGGAGATGCCTGGAGAGGGTGAGAAACGGACCTGAGAAGCAGCACGGGGCACGGCCTGGGGTGGCAGATGGGGGTGCAGCCACCTGGGCAGGTGGCAGGGACGCAGGCCTGGCCTGGGTTTGTCCTCAGTGCTGCCTGCCTTGGTCGGGGAAGCCAGGCTCAGCCCTGAGGGGCACCAGATGACAGGATCCGGAGGCTCCTGGGCACCACTCACCAGGGGGCAGCTGGAAAGGCACGGGGACACCGTCGTGGACCGAGGAGCCCTCTGGCCGGGCCAGTCGGGCGTTGAGTGAGTCCAGCACGTTGAGCTCCATGTTCTTGAGGAAGCTGCTGCTCTGGTTCTCCAGGACCATGGACACCGTGACCTGGCTGTCCTTCTGCAGGCTGCCCTGCACGTCGTACGTCTGCAGAGCAAGGCCCGGGGTCGGCGGGGCAGGGGAGCCCACCAGGGACCCCCGTGGGCCTAGATGAGGGCCTGGGAGAGTGTGGGCACCACCCGCTCTCCCAGCACATGAACGTGCAAAGAAGGGAACGTCCTGAGCTCTCGCACAAGCACCCGAGTTCCAGCTCTGTCCGCGACTGTCAGCTGTTCCCGACCCACAGTGAGCAGGCCTCGCCGGCCGCCTGGCTCCGCTGCACGCCCTGCACATCCAGAAACAAGAGCCCTGAGCCCGCCCAGCCCCACCACCCGTAACCCCCACGTGGCTCACCATTTTGATGTAAGAATTTTCAGCCAGGAGAGAGTAGCTAGACATTGGCTGGAACAAAAGAGAAACGTTTCAGCTTTAGGCGGTGAGGACCTGGGGCTGACGTAGGGAGCTGCCAGGTGCCGCCGGCAGGAAACACTAGGGACCCCCGAGGGTCCCGGACAACATGAGTCTACACCCCGGGGCTCCTGACACTGGCAGGGCCGGGAGGACCGCAGGGAGGGTGCAACGCCCACAGCCCACTCCCAACGTGCTCGGGAAGCACCCTCACCGGGAGGGGCTCCTCACAGAGCGCGCCGTTCTGCACGGGCTCGGCGTCCCCTTCCCTCGGAGGCGCCCTCTTCTTGGGTCTCTTCTTGTCTTTGGAGCGCTCCCCCTTGTCCTTCTTGTGTTTCTTCTTCTTCTGCTCGGAAGGCTTCTGAGACAGAACAGGGCTCAGGTCAAGCCCATGCTCCTGTGCGAGTCACAGCCCACGGAGCCGTGTGGAAGCAGAATCCCGTAAGCACAGCGACAGGAGGCCGCAGCGGCCCGCTCGGTGGGACCTGGTGGCGGGCTAGCACCTCCCCCAGCCCGGCTCCTGCACAGCGCGCCCCACACCTTCTCAAGGTCCTGCTCCACGTCCTCGCCGGCATCCTGCTCCTCTCCCCTGGGCTCCTCCTTAGGGGCAGTGACCGCGGCGTTCACACCGGGCTCCTCCTGCAGGGAGCCGGGTAGCAGCTGGCGCCCAGGATGGGGTGGCCTGCGCCCTCAGCCCTGACCTGCCCTGGTCCGGGACACCCCGCAGTGACGAACCTCCCTCCACACGCCAGGCATATCGTCAGCACGCAGACAGACGTGTGGCCCCCAGTAAGCGCCGGTGGCCAGCAGAGGGGAAAGGAGGCCCGGCCTGTGGCCGGCTGGCACTGACTGGGGTCACGGCTGGAGACCCCAGAGCCACCAGGCCCCAGCCACTAACACAAAGCGGTCGCTCAGGAGCGCTGCCTGGCTCTGGGGGCCCGGGCCCTGCGCCGAGGGCCAGCCACGCAGCCACTGCCTGGGCGAGACCTTGGGCACAGAACCGAGCTGGCCCAGACCGGGCTTCTGCCTGAGGGTCCCCCAGCTCCTCCACCGCCGGGGCAGGGCACCGAGGTGGCACCCTGACGTCTCCAAGGCCGAAAAGCACAGATGTCCACCAAGGGGAACTCGGGGCCAGCACGGGTCACTAGCAGGCTCTTACCGGGGCTGGGGTGGCAGCAGGCGGCGTGGTGGACAGCCAGAAGTCTAAGTCCACACCCTGAAACCACAGGAACACATGCCTTTGGCCAGAGCAGCAGCCCGGAGAAGGCACAGTGGCTCCGCCAGGCACAGGTCACTGCGGCCCCGCAGGACCCGAGTGTGCAGGGAGCTGGGGGCACGTCCAGGGCTACCACCACAGAAACTAGCGCCCGCCAGGACCACGTGGCCAGGCGGAATCACGCTGCTCTGCGGCAAGGCCCACGAGCCGTGCGTGATGGTTGTGTAGGAGCCCCCCTCCACACGTGTGACACACACGTAATGGAAGAGGGACGGCTGGCAACCCGGGCCCGCCCCGCCCAACGTGACACGCTGCCTGGCCTCTTACCTTCTCCGCCTCTTTCTTCTTCTTCTTCTCTCGCTCTTTCTCCTTCTGCTTCTTCTCCTTCCTCTTGGGCTTCTTGCTCTTCTTTTCCACGACAGTGACGTCCTGTCTCTCTGGGGACTTGGAAGTCTCAGCATCTCTGTGTTTCTGGACGGGCAGCTTCTCACTGTCGGCTAGGGGCCTGGGGGTGGTCACAGGAGGCGTGGCCCATGACAAGGCCGCTCCCCCTCTGTGCAATGAACAGAGAACAGAGGGAGGAACCAGGCCATGGGGAGCCCAGGCCGCGTCCAGCCCCACGGGGCAGCTGCCCAGGTCTCAGTCCCAGTACTCACTTGTCTAAGTCGATGTCCAGGGCCCTGTAGGGGTCGTTGGGGTCTTTGTCGTCCTCGTCGCTGGGCAGGGCGTTCTGAGGGGGGAGAGGAGCCCTGCGTCCATCCAGATCAACCCATCCGGCCCCTGACCCCGCCAAGCCTTTACGGGTCCACAGGGCCCCCATCTCCCTTCTCAGAAACGGGCCACCAGGTCCACACCCACGAGGGAGTCTGATCTGGGGCCTGGTGCTCAGTGCGGGCAGCAAACTCAACACAGGTAATGGGGTAGGAGTGCAGGGGCCGCCTGCTCACAGTACACAGGGCACAGCTGGCTGAGGCTGCCCCGTGCCATGGAGGCAGCAGTGATGGGCAGGCCCACGCCAGGGTGGAGCCCACCTCGGGGAAGGGCGCCCGCCCGACACACAAGCCCGCGGCCGACCTCGGGCATCTCCTCGGTGACGATGTCCACACGCTGGGCGGGGGTGATGTCCTCGTCGCTCTCTGTGTGCAGTGAGGTGTGGCGCCGGGCACCCCGCCTCTCCCGCTCCCTCTTCTTCCTCTTTCTCTTGTCCTTCTCCAGCCTCTGCCGGTGCCGCCGTTCTTCCTCCAGCTTCACGTACTGGTCTGACATGGGCATCCCTGCCGACAGGCGCACATGCGGCACTCAGCCCAGGGCTGTGGACACGTCCCACCCAGCCAGCACCCTGCTGCCACCTGGTTCACCCACAGCCCCGAGACCCATGCCTGGGGGAAGGGGATGCTGGGCAATGCCCTCTGGCTACCGAGACACAGACGGGGGCCCCCGGGCGGCGAGGGGTGTGGGGCTGAACCTGGGGGCCTTGGCGTGCACCCGTGCCTGCTGGGACGAGGATGCAGCACGGGGTGCAGGGCAGGGCTGGAGCGCAGGCCTGAGGCGGTGCCTGCACCTGGCCTGAGGTCCCCGTCACCCGTGCCACCGGGCACACACTTGCCTGGCACCTTCAAGGGCACCGAGAGGTCAATCTGCACCACGGGAATGTGGTCCACACCTGGCGCGTCCTGGTACCGCTGGAGAGGAGACACTGAGGCCCCGTTAATGGGCAGGGCGGTGGGCCCAGCGTGATGCACCGACGCCCCAGAGCAAGGGGTCACAAAGACGGGGGTGGGGTGCCAGTGGGGACGAGTACAGGATGGGGCGCAAGACCTCCATTTTTTGCACCTGAGTCTTTTTTCTTTCCAAGTCGGAAAAACAGTGCAGGCTTGGAACCATGGTGACATAGTGCTTCCCGCCCCCAGGACGGCTGGAATCAGCAAGCCCGACACACAGGTGCCAGCGGGGGACAGTCTGCAGCCCCTCAGAGGGGTGACCCAGAAATCCCAGGATCAGGGAAACCACACGGCACCCGCCCCGTGGTGCCACATGTCCCCAGGGGAGCCCAACACGGATGACGGGTCTGCAGTGTGGAGGGTACAGATGAAGGAGGTGGCTCCAGGCAGGACCCCAGGTCCCCTTGCACCCCCTCCCCTCCCACCAAGGCAAAGGAGCCTGACCTCGCCCATGCAGGACTCACTCCCCAGCTGTTGGTGTCAGGAGCCCCTCACGGTCCTGCCCGTGGACCTGCTGACAGCCCCGCACAGGCCGTGGACAGAGAGCGGATGGGCCCCGTGGGAGCGTGTCTCAAGGACGAGCAGGCCGGCCTCACCTTTTGGGGGGACGGGGAACTCTTGATGTAGAATGGGTTGTTGGCCTGCTCCTGCTTCCGGGCCTCGCGGCGCTGAGGGGACAGGATGCAGCACACACGTCAGCGGGTACGCGGAGCCCTCACCCTCGCATGCTCCCAGATGGGGGCCACCTCCACGCGCCAGACCCAGGGGTGGCCGGGACCCCTCGCCACTTTCACTGTTGGCCTTTGACCACCAGGAGACAGAGGCCGGCGGTGGGAAAGAGCAGGTGGGAGACAGGCAGGCGGCAGGAGGGACAACCCAGGAGCTGCACAGGCGGGGGTCGGAGAGACTGCGTGCTCTGGGGTAGGGCCTCAGGTGGGGGGCAGGCCGGGCGAGGAAGGCCGGCAGGGGAGCAGGGGACGCAGCACGCCTTGCTTCTCCATTCTGCACGACACCCTGAGGCCCCGCACCCATGAGCGCAGGCAGCAGGCAGGCGCAGCATGCCGGGCACCCCAGGGCCTCAGCATGCTCGGGCCCCACGGTCTCCCTAGGGAGCTCCTGGCTCAAGAGGCCACTCCTGGTCTCAAAGAGAACCCCCACCCAAAGTCAAAGGTGGGCTCAGCGCTGCCCACAGGACAGTGGACCCAAGCCCAGACCTGACCGTGAGCGGCCCCGGCCCGCCCCGCCTCACCCGGGCCAGTTCCTGCTCGTCCGCCTCGGGCGGCCGCTGCTTGGCGTGCCGTGGCTCCTCGTCGTGGAAGATGGCCTTGGGCTTCTCATCCTCAGACTCACTGTCCGAGAGCGGCTCATTGATCCAGGCGTCCAGGTCCAGGCTGCAGGACACAGTGAGATCACACGGTGGCTCCAGCCTGCATGCCTGGCCCTGGGCGCTGCCGTCCCCTTGGAGACAAGGACATGAAGGCTGGGCAGTGGCCCAAGGTCACAGTGGGCAAGGCAGACCAGGGACCCTGGAGCCTGGGCAGCCCGCCTCCCCCGTTCTCACGCTCCCCGCAAGGTTTGTGGGCGACAACTACCAGCCAACCTGCTTCCCAGGGGTGGGGACAGCAGGGCCCCAGGAGAACTAGTGAGTGCTGTGCCTACAGTCTGTGTGAGAAGGGTCTGTCCCGCCCACAGGCGACTGGGGCCTCAGGGGACCTTCCTCCCAGACCCCTCCACCTCGCCCGTCTGGACAGCAGGTCCGGGCTGTGGTTCTGCTCCCACGGGCCCTCATGCCACCCCGCGTCTGTGTCCTCTGACGGACCGCACAGCTCACCCTTCGGGGACCGGAACCTTCTTCTGTGCCTTGGGAGCCACCGGGTTCAGCTCCCCAGCAAAGAGGGCACTCACTTCTTCTGCCACTGGCACATCCCTGGCCTGAAGCTTCTGGACGTGTTTGACCAGCTGCAAGATGCAGGATGCCTGGGGGCGCCGTGGATGAGTCAGGAAGGAGTTATGGAGGCCTGGCCGTGAAGGCCACTCAGCCCCCGCAGGGCACTGCTCAAACCGTGCAGACGCCCAGCCAGACCCCTGCTGAGGACTTGCAGAACACACCACGAGGAACCGCTGACCGGGCCAGCCAGGAGGCCAGCCCAGCTGCTGTCTCCTTCACGAGGACACAAAAGGGCTCCCAGACGAGAGAAGGAGTTGGGGGTGGATTGAGCACCGCCCCACAAGGCAACCGCCCCAGCGAGCAGCGGCGCCAGCCACCAGGGCACCTTCACACGGCCCCCAAGAGTGCAGCTGACCCTCAGCCAACAGACAGGCGCACGTCACACACCCGCCCATGACCGCAGAGGCCGCCGGGGCCCGCTGAGCGCCGGTGCGGGGTCTCGGTAGCTGAGAGCCCCACGTCACCACAGAGCCAAGAGGCGGGCTCCTAGGCCACCGATGCCCAGATGCCATGCCAAACTCTCCTCCGACCAGCTCTCCTCCACCCTCCTGGCCAGCGCCCTCCAGGACCGCGGTCACCTCTGAGGCTTCCCTCTCGGGCTGACCACATACCCTCACACTGTCTCCCGTTCGCTCACAGTCTCCCACCCCCCGACCCAGGGCCTCCCCAGCATGGTGGCTCCAGATCTGCCCATCCCCCCAGGCCGAGCGCGGGGGAGCCAGGAAAAGAACACCTGCCCAAGCTGCTCTCCCAGAGCTGACCCGACCCCCTGAGGACGTGCTGACGTGCGGGGCTCACCCGCTCCTGGGCTTCCAGGTCCGCGCTCTGCACAAACTGGGGCAGCCGCTCCACTAGGAGCTGCGTGACCTCCTGGGCCGCCTGCGCGTCCGCGGCCTGCTCTTTCTGCTGCAGGATGGCTGCGTACAGCTTGACCACGTTCTGCACATACACAGCTTGGATGTGGCCCGGCAGGGTGGTGACTTTGGGCCGCAGCATAGCCTCCAGGGTCTGCTGGGGCTCCTGTAGGTGCCTGAGGACAGGGAGGGCTGGTGAGCAGCCGCCCCAGCGGGTCTGTGTGCCAGGGCTGGCGCCAGCCCTGCAAGCCTCCACCCGATGCCAGGTGCTGAGGGAGGGGATGTGAAGGGAGAAACCACAGCAATGGCATGACAGTCACAGCGCAGCCGCACAAAGCAGTCGAGAAAAAGGAGAGGAAAGCTATCAACGGCCTGGATTTGGCAACGGTCGACCTGTGGCTGCAGCAGTGAGGAGGGGAGGAAGGCTGGGCCAGCGGCTGGTGGACCTCTCACCGCTCCCCGTGACGGGAGACGTTTGCCGCGAGAGCGGCTGTTGCCCAATGAGGGCGGGAGAGAGGAGGT
>NW_020172691.1:1111312-1128348 GCF_003031525.2 Neophocaena asiaeorientalis asiaeorientalis
GGGCACACCCGCTTCCCCTGGGGAGCAGCAGGCCCCTGGCCCCCACTCACTCAGAGAACTCCCCGCAGATCCAGGCGGCCGCGTAGAGCACCTCGCAGATGCCGCTGCGCTGGGTGCTGCTGGCCACCAGGTGGGCGCTGTCAAGCAGCGTGGACATCTGCGACACGGCAAACCGGCGGATGGCCTTCACGCGGATGGCCACATCCAGCATCTGGGCGGCGATGAGGTGGCCGTGGCGGGTGCCCTCCAGTCGGGTCAGCTCCACCAGGATGCTGATGTACCTGCGGGACAGAGCCCGTGAGGGCAGCGCCCCCGCCTGCCCGCCCACCCGCCTGCCCCCTGGGCTGCGGGCCGCACCACTCGAAGTTGGTGATGTGCTGGTAGTTGGACTGGCTGCAGATGTCAATGATCTTGGTAAGCAGCTCGTCGCGGTAGGTCGTGCCCTCGGCCTTGTCCACGTGGGTCATCAGCTTCTTGACGATCTCCATCAGGTTCTTCTTGGACACCTGGAGGGGGGGCGGCTGGTGAGGGAGGGGCAGGGTGGGCCAGCGGGGCGGCCAGGTGGCAGGGTGGGCACGTACCATGCCGTACAGGAGGTCGAGGGCCCGCAGCCGGATGGACTCGTCCTTGTCGTCCAGGCACTGTAGGACAAGATCCTTGTGCGCCTGCACGGACTTGGGGTGTGTCCTCAGGATCTTGGACATGGCCAGGAGCCCCAGGTACTTCACTGCAGAGACAGCGCAGCGCTCTCAGACGTGGACAAAGTTCTGAGAGCGAGGCCGGGCCTGCAGCCCCACCCCAAACCACCTGGACCCCGTCGGCCCACGTCTCACAGGCACCAGGCCCACCTCGTTGCCCACCTCAAGCAGCCCAACGCACCGTCATCTAGATTGGGTCGCAGCCCGTCTCTAGGGCAGCGTTACTGGCACATGACAGGCCTGTGGTCTACACCCGCCAGCAGGCTTCTACGCTACAGTGGCAGAGACCACACAGCCTGCAAAGCTGACAAGAATTACTATCTGGCCCTTTCCAGGAAAAGTTCGGCAACTCCTCTCAAAACAAACAGACCTGGATTCAAAATGAGCAGCCAGGGAATTAATTCCCTGGCTGTCCAGTGGTTGGGATTCCGCACTTCCACTGTAAGGGCCCAGGATCAATCCCTGGTCTGGTTGGGGTACTAGGATCCCAGCAGCCACAAGGCGCAGACAAAAAAAACAAAAAAAACGAAAAACAAAAACTGAGCAGCCCACATGACCAGGCCCTCAGAAGCGCTCTCCACCGTGGTCCTGGCAGCAGGGGCGTGTGACTGGCTGGAACCCTCGACAGCACTTGTCGGCTGAAGGAAGTGCACGAGTTGGCACACGAGCAAGACGTACAGCAGCTCCCCCTCGCTCGTCAGGAGCCCCACGCACCACCCCATCTGATTAACCGCCGGGGGTGCCTGCAGCATGCCCGCGGGGACTTTCCTCCACGCCCAGCCTGCTCCTACCGGGGCTGAGCTCGCCCTTGATGTCTCAACTGTGCTTCCGCCGGCCTCCCCGGCTCCTCCCTGCAACCGGGTCCCAGCTCCCCGTGGATGTGGGCACAGGGCCCAGAGCTTAAAGACCTTTCCAGTGGACACGGCCGAGCGACACCCTGAGATGCCGGCTGGAAGGAGCCCGCCGTGCAGACGAGGGGGCTGTACCCGGGGAGGAATCTGCCAGCCATGCCAGGCCCACTCTCCTCTCGGGCGGGGACGAGCCCTCACTTGCGGAGGTCTAGGGCGCAGGGCCTGCAGGGCCTGCAGAGGGAGCAACTCACAGTTCTGATCGGAGTCTTCTATTAATATCCTCAGTTTCTGAACACAGAGCTGTAAAGAGGGGAGATGCCACTTGTCACATCTTCTAAACCAATGGCAGAGTCCCTGGGGCCTAGGAGAGGAGCCCCTGGTCCCATGACATACCTGGATGCTGGCACTATGGTTGGGCATGCCAGACGACAGCGAGATGAGCACTGAAACAGATGACTGGGGTGAGGGCCCCGCGTGACCAGCCCCAGTGAGAACCTCAGGCTGGGTCTCTGCGACCAAGAGAGCAGACCACAGGCCCCGGGCACCAGGGGTCCTTGTCCAGGGCAGGTCTGTGGGCCAGCCCTCAGCTGAGACCCGCTGGCCCCGCGACGCACGATGGACCAGGCCTACCTCCCGTCTGCATCCCCACTCCCTCTGCCCATAACCAGGGCCATCTGCGATCCTGCCACACCTTGGTCCTCCCCATGGACCTTTCCAGACTCAGGGACCACTCTCTGGCCAGCCTGCCCTGCTCCCAAGCCCCACACTCGCCCTTCCTCTCCCTTTCACTGTTGCTGACCCTCAGCGACACTCACAGCCCACACAGCAGTCACGAGCGTAGACCCCGGGCCAGTTTCCTGGGCTTCACTGAACTTAAGGCTGCCCACGGGCTGTGAGGAGCATCCGACAGTTTAGGGCAGGGACAGGCAGGCAGCAAGAAGCTGAACCCTTGGGCCACCAACTCCCTCTGCCTATCTACAGGAAACTGGGCTGCAGGGACAAGTCACCAGGCGGTCTGACTGTAACTAACGGACTCCACGAGACCCTTTGGGGAGCACGTGCCGATTCCCTCTCGAGAACTCTCCTGGTTGCAGGTCCTATGCTAAAGACGCCACAGGGGAAGCGGCCTGAGATTTGCTTTAAAATGCTCGTGAAAAGCGGTCTTGCTGGTGGGTGTGGCAGATGCCAGGGTGCAGTGTTTATCACTGGAGCCCAAGGTTGGCAATGGCTCTGGCTGCAACCGTGTCCGAGCTGACACTTCCAAAGGGGCTGCAGATGGGCCGGGCCAAACAGCTTCCCAGCTGGGAACAAGGTTCTGGTGAGGCCCGGGGACCAGCTCCCCTGCCAGCGACAGCTCCCTGCTCCAGAAGAGGTCACCCCGGTGCTCACCTGCGATGACGGTGTTGACACACTCGTACAGAAGGGACATGGCAGACGTGCTAGAGAAGGAAACATAGGAGCCGGGAAGACAGGGCCGCCTGCCTCCCGCTCACCCCACCGAGACCCCTGGGGGCACCACCTCCGAGGAAATGCGGAGCCCAGGAAGCCTCGGGTCTGAAGGCCATGCAGGTGACACCCCACCCTGGGCAGTGAGGCCATCAGATTGCTCCAAGGGACAGAAGCACCCCTTCTAGCCCTCAAAAGCGAACTGAAATGCTCCCGCCACTGCAGCCCACGCACGAATAACCTTCTGATTCTGCGACTCCCATGAAGAGAAGCCAAGTTCCCCAAAGGCCTCTCTCCTCCAGTCCAGACCCTGCCGGCCGGCTCCACTGGGACAGGGAGTAGGCCTGGCCACGCGCAGGCAGGAAGAACACGGAGTCGTGCCCCATGTCATCCCTCGGGGGCGTCCAGGGCCACAGTGAGCACAGCCCAGGACGACCAGGGTGGGCACCTGGCACGTCCACTCCACTCTGAAATTCTCACAGTGATGTTCTCAGGCCCAAATCCCCCAAACCCGACAGCACGGGCCACCAGAGGCAGTCCACGTGAACGGTCACAGGACTGATGGCTTCCCGTAAATGCTCTGAAAACCGCAAGCTACTATAAATCCGGTGACTGGTGATTTGTTTAAAATCAGCAACGTCCCAAGCCCTTGGCCACTTCCCAGGGGACCCCAGGAGCAGAATTTCCTGGCACCTGAAGCTTGGCCCCCACAATTCAACCACCTGAAGGCACCTGAAGTCGTGTAGAAGCTCCTAGAACATTCCAGAACTGGGCGGTGACACACTCACCTAGGGCTCTTCAGTTAGACTGCTGAGGTCTACTTGTGAACCAGAGACTGGCTGGGATAGCTTTCTCCATCCTTTTTTTATTCTTAAAATATATCCCCATTGCCTGCCTATCTATCTGTCTGTCTGTCTACTTCTGGCGGGCTGCACGGCTTGTGAGACTTTAGTTCCCCAACCAGGGATTGAACCCGGGACCTCGGCAGTGAGAACTCGGGAGTCCTAACCACTGGACCGCCAAGGAATTCCCTCTCCCTCCTGTCTTGAATGTGCTGTCTGCAAACTGAGGAAGGGAGAACCCAGAGACGCGGCTCCTGGCGGCGGCAGGCCCTCAGGCCTGGGTGCCCCTCCACCCGCCCCTCCTTAGGGCACCCCTCCCACGCCCGCCCCAAGCCCTACCTGTGGATCAGGTTGGTGAGAGGCTCAATCAGCTTCTTACCCAACCTTGGCTCCAAGGGGGTCAGAGCACCAAACTAGGGGACAAGAGAGGCCAGTGGTCACCCGAAGCAGGGGTGGGACGGCAGCCCGGGGCTCTGCTGGCTGGCATGCCCAGGACACCCCAGGGGCGACACTTGCCAGTTTGATAATCTTAATGAGGACCCAGTTGTTGGTGGAGGAGGTCATGAGCTTGAAGAAGAGCGGAGCGAGGGAAAGGTAGTTCTTGGGGTTACGTCTGGCCAGCTCACAGATGACGTTGACTGCCGCCGACTGGACCCCTGTGAAGAGAGGGACGCCATCAGCATGGGGGCGCCCTCCAGAGCAGGCCGGACCCTCGGGGTGTGTCCCCAGCAGGATCAAAGTCACTCCAGGTGCTCTGTCCGCCTCCCCCCGGGGCTGCCCCCACTCATGCCCCCAGCCTGCCTCGCCTGCCCCTCGGCTCCTGACCCTAACACCCTGTGATCCTCTGCGATGCACAGCAGATTCTCCCGAGACAAGCAAAGGTTTGGAGAAGCTGTTTTACATCTGCATGGCCCGGGGTCTCTCCGGAAGGAGTTACAGAAAAGGATAGGCGGAGGCAGGAGTGAACCCTGTGGTGTGGGACTGCCAATCAAGGCAGCAGAATAAACACGAGACTGTGAACATGCGGACAGAGAGGCCTCCCCAGTGAGCGAGTGTGGTGTCTGCTACGGCCTGGAGGCAATGACAGCTGGCAGAAATAAGCACACCCAGTGGTCTTGGTTTCTAAATCCCATACCAGCTAACAAAACTAGAGCTGTTTGGAGAAACGGCGGATTCCAGGACTGGCGGGAAAGTAGAAAGCAAACCTGGCATCTCGTGCTGCCAGAAAGTAAGAAGGTGCCCTATGGGGGAGGGCTAGGACGGGGTCCTGGGACCTAGTACCCCCCTCCTCCAAGCCTTCACAGACGCTGGTGGAGCATCACGGCCCCACACGGGCCCCTTCTTAACTCAAGTCAACAAACCAGGATCGGGGTCCTCCAGCTTCTCCTTCAGGCGGGGAAAGGCAGGGCGCAGAGACTCAGGGTACTTCAGGAACACCTTGTACATGATCAGCACAGCCTTCTTCCGGATGTACGGCTTGGTGTGCGACATCTGCAGGGGCAGAGGGTGTCAAGTCTCCCTGCTGACACCATTGCGCCCACCCCTCCCCAGTCCTTCCCGCACCCCCTGCTCCCCCGACTCGCCTCCCCTCCCCTCCCCTCCCACACCTGCCCGCGTCTCGCCTCCATCACCTGGAGGATAACCCTCTCTCCAGCTCATCTGGCTTCTGGCCTCTGAGACCGGCCTGCAGGTTTACTCCACGGCGCCCCCCTCCAGCCCAGGGATTACACAACAGTGTCTTGGACGGAATCAAAACCTGCCTCCCTGAGTCCATGACCCCAGCTTGCCCTCTGAAGGCTGAGACCGGCCTCCTGGACTCACTGGGGCGCACTGAGGGACAGAATGAGGGAGGGGGGCCCCAAATGGAAGGTCACGCTGGAGAGAGCCTCCACCTGTCAACATTGGCCTCGGACTCTTAGGGCCACCAAGACCTGTCCCCAGAGCAGTGCCCCTCGCCCGGGCCTCAGCCCCCTCCACACCTCTGCACTGCACCCCTGGAGCTCCTGTCCTTCTTCGGGACCGTGCTCCGGCCAGGAGGGCCTCTCGTCTGCAGGTGGGTACACTCCTCACCTGTCAGAGCCCCAGGCAGCCTGGCCCTAAGGAAGCCACCCCTGCCCCCATGACCTGGCACCGAGACTCATCGTGATAGCTCACTGCCGCCCCCCTGTGGACTCCTGACCGCTTTCACCTAGAGAGCTCCTCACACTTCCCGAAGAGGGCCTGAAGATCAACACTGTTGGCTTCGCAGGCCTGAGTCTCCATCTGACTCTGCCCTTGCTGTGGGAAGCCCACTGTGTGGACGAAGGGGCAGGGCCATGTATGGACAAACCATTTATAGCAGGCGGTGACTGGATGCAGCCCGGGCCGTGCTATGCTGGCCTGGGATCTAGAAGTTGCGTGTACCCAAAGCCCTCTAGACCGCGAGCCAAGACCTGACCATCTGCACAGAGAACGGGCCACGTACGGACAGAACCCTCCTGGGAGGAACATGCCACCCTTCCACGCTGCTTTATCGTGGCTGGAGGGGGGAAGCCTCCCAATCATGGAGAATCTGGCGTGCAGGCAACCCTCTGAGGGCTGTGATTTCTTTCCGTTTTTTTTTTTGGTTTTTTTTTTAGGGTCAATTCCAATTTTGTTTTTATTTTTTAAATTAATTTTTATTGGAGTCGAGGATTGTGATTTCCAAGAGCACGTCCACACTTCAGAACAAAGTTCTTGCCCACCTTGGAGATCAAGGCTGGCTGGGGTTTCTGCCTTTTGGATGGACTGGGTCCCAGACAACAGATTTGCTCAGATGAAACTAAAAATTTCCCTCGCCAGAGAACCACCTGACCACGCTGACTGCCAAGACCACTGCCATCACCACCCATGCCTCAGAACACAGCTGATGGGTCATGCGCTCACGACAGGCCATCGTCCCCAGCCAGACCCCGCCCCTCCCCAGCAGGACCATTTCAGAGGAGGTGAGGTGTGAATGCTGGTCCCCACCAGGTGATAGAAAGGGAGACGGTGACTCGGTGTCCCAGCTCATCCTGGGGACCCAGGCCGTTTCCGTCCACCCAAGTGCCCTCAACGTGACATTACAACCTCGGTTTTCCAGGCACGTCAGGGAGCAAAAGCCAAGGGGGGCGGTCACGCTCCCAGACTCACCAGTGTCATGATGTCGTTGGCCAAGTCTCTGGCAAGATCTGGGGTAACAAAACAGGACAGGCCAGTCAGCGCAACGCCAGTGTCGTACTGGCTGGGGCTGCTCAGGTCCTGGAAAGGGAGGGAGAGGGTTAGAGGCAGGCGCCCACTGCGCCTCACTGGGTCCCAGCTGCGCCCGCCAGTCCTGCTCTGGGTCTGGAGACGGGCTTGGACGAGGACTCACAAGCAGCCAGCTCCATGCTCTGTCACCGAGCAAGAGCCAGGACGGCTCTAAGGGGAGGGCTGTCTTGGGTCCGCCCCTCACTCCAGGGGTGCAATAGGGCAGAGCCAGTGCCACCCATGGCTTCCCTATGGGAGAACCCAAGGGCCGAGGAAATGGTGCAGCCAGACGGGCTCCGACCGCCCAAAGGCATAGAGTGGGGGCCGCCCAGGGTGGAACCCCAGAACCTCTGCTTCCATTGGGGTGTCTCCCCTACTACAGCCAGGGGTGACTCCTCTGGGCCCCTCCCCAAAGCGGAGAGAAGCTTCCACCAGAGCTCCACCCCTCAGGGGAGCAGGAAAAGCAGCCACAGGAAGTGCACATCTGCCCTAGCCTCTGACATCACTCGCCTGTGCTCCCGCTAAAACTGATGCGGAAGCCCCATCTCGGCACAAAGAGAGGACTCTGTTTACATAGAGGAACCTCCCCAAACTTCACACATGTGGTAAAAGATACACTGAGAGACCTTTTAAGAGTTAATCTTCCAGGGACTTCCCAGGTGGTGCAGTAGTTAAGAATCCGCCTGCCAATGCAGGGGACACGGGTTCGAGCCCTGGTCTGGGAAGATCCCACATGCCGCGGAGCAACTAAGCCCGGGCGCCACAACTGAGCCTGCATTCTAGAGCCCGCGAGCCACAACTACTGAGCCCACAACTACTGAAGCCTGCACACCTAGAGCCCGTGCTCCGCAACAAGAGAGGCCACCGCCATGAGAAGCCCACGCACTGCAATGAAGAGGAGCCCTGCAGCCTGCCCTGCAGCGCCCACTTGGAGCCCCGACACCAGCCACCTGCGGGGCGACCACAACAGCTCTACCCCAACCCTGGTGCCAGCTGTCTGAGAGCCCCGGGCCACAGGGTCCGATGTGGGGTCTGGGGTGGGAAAGGGTGCCTCTGACACCCGCTCTGACCACTTGCAGCGAGGCGGGAGACAAGAGATACTCGAAGTCCTGAGGCCAAGGAGGAGCTGACTACTCAGTGCTCTCACTGAAGAGCATAGAATACCACACGGGGCCGAGAGACGCACCTGGTCCGACTCACAAGACTCAGTGGGCACAAAGGCCCCCACGCTGGGAGGGGCGATCCCTCAGCAGGCGCCCCCAAAAGAGGGGAAAGGGGCTGAAAAAAGGAGTGACCGAGGGGGCAGCCCCCGTCGCCGAGGGGGGAAAACGAGAGAGGAAAGCCCCACGTGCCCCGCCGTCCCTTTTCCCATTTCCGAGGATCGCAGAAGGCTGTCCATCTGCCCGCTAACCTGCTCCCGCAGGAGGGGCCTACCTTGCGGATCTGGTTGGTGGTCAGCATGATGACGTCGGTCCCTTCATGAAAGCACTGGGAAGCAGCGAGGTAGCCGATTCGCTGTGAGTGGAACAAATGGAGACGTCAGGGGTGAGTGACAAGGGGACTGGGCGTCCTCGGGGAAGCACCCAGCCCTCCTGAGCGTCACGCCAAGCAGCCGGCCCGTCACAAACCAGGAGGAGGGCACCCCTCTCCCTGTCCCAGGCGTATGGTCTCTGGCGCACAGTGTATTTCAGGGGTTGCCAAGCACGTCCTGTCGCTAACGTGTGCGTCCTCACTGCCTTCTTGGCAGCGGGAGCTGCTGTTACGGCCTGACGGAGTCAGTCATCACAAGCGCCTAAACTCAGGCCGAGTGTAACCTAAAGTCACGCCTGCACGTGCATGTGATACTTAAACACACGTGCAGAGCACTGGCCCAATCTTGGCAAATACGGCATTTTGTTTCTTCACCAAGAGTAACCGGCAGGCAGGACAACTGTGTCCTTCAGGAGGACGGGAACCCGCCCTCGGCAGTGACCCGTCGGCAGGACACAGCCTCAGCCGCCGCAGGGTATGTGTTCCCAAGGAGAACTGAGCCAAGCCAGGAAAGCCACGGGACGCCCCCAAATGGGCCGTGGGCACTGAAAACCGCTTTTCAGAACATTTACTAAAGCAGAAGACATGCTTATTCGTTACGATATCAAGTAAGAAGAACACAATGTCCCAGACTGCGCATGAGTAGGATCGCTGAGACGCCAAGAAAAAACGCTCAGAGGGTCCTAAGAGACACTGGGACAAATGACAAGTGGTGGCCTCTCGGGGAGATGATCAGTGTCTGCTTATTTTTTTGAAGAGTCACAAATTTAATCTGTATTATGAAACACATAACCAACCCTACAAACCCGAATTTCACTGACACTACTTAAAATGGAAAGAAAAACGTGATGCAATAGTGCTAAGAGCTAACTGGACAGAAGTGGTGATGGGAATGGGTCGCTGGTGTCTGTCACTGTGTGCCTTCTCAGCATGGCCTGCGTCACAGGACGGATGCCCTCCTCCCCCAGGACCCCACCCACAGGGCTCAGGCCCCAGAGCGAGCTGGTTCCCTTCACCTTGAATGTGAACTTGGAGGCGCTCATCACTTCTATGATGTTGAAGGCAGCCCAGCTGATGTCATATCCTAGCATCTGCAGCTGCGGAGGAAAGAGGCCGATTCTCACGCACCTGCCCCAGCTCCCCACCCCCATACACTCTGGGGAGATTCATTTCTTTTTCTGACAGGTGAGTCTTCACATTTAAAACCAAAGTGACAGGTTAATAACACACTAAAATAATGCCCCTGATAAATAAACACCCGCAGTTGAAAATACCAGCGTTACATGGGTTAAAATTCCCCACAAGGACCAGTAAACGGGCAGGCCGTTCATCTCCCTTCTCTGACCAGGGGAGGCCAGCATGGGGTGCCTGGCCCAGGCTCACACCCCGACCAGGGACTGCAGGGCTCCACCCACCAGGTTTCGGGGCCCAGCCCGCAGGGCAGTCGTGAAAGCAGGGGTGCTCCCGCCCCTCCATGTGGGAAAGGCCCACTGGATGGGGCCCCAGCTTGCCCTGTGCCACGTGATCCTCACGCATGCCTCGCCCTCCACCCCAAGTCAGCCCGGCGTGTGCCCCCAGGCTGACGCCTGGAGTGGATGGTGTCCATCAGTGATGGTGGGACGGATGGACAGACAGCAGGGGGATGCTGGAGCCTGAGCCGGCCTGACAGAGCGAGCGGCCCGGCACTCACGTAGGTCAGCTTGCAGACCGCATTTGCTTTCACTGCAATGTTGTCCTGCTTCAGCTCTTGCTTGATTTCATCAATGCACTGAGAGATATATTTTGCCTAAAAGGAAAAAAAAATTGAAAAGTTGCAAGTGTCTGGCTAAAACCTAAAGAAGCCAGACACAAGAGGTCACACGGTGTGCAATTCCATTTAGATGAAACGTCCAGAGAGGCAGAGGGGAGTCCTGGTTGTCAGGGGCTGGGGGAGGGGAGAGGGAGGTTGATGGAATGCTCTGGAATTCAACAGAACTCTGTGACTATACTAAAAACCACTGAATTACACATATTAAAGGGGGGAGCTGAATGGTATGTGAATGATAACAAGGCTGTTATCCTGAAAAGCCCTGTCAGTGCAATAAGCTGCCTGGGATCCCCCAAAGCTCTCCTCCCAAGGGGCAGGGGGCCGCGAGAGAACAGGAGTGGCCTGGGCTGATCTAGCCTGAAGCAGGCACACTGAGCTGCGGGATTCTGCTTCCCCTACTCGTGTGTATATCTGACAGTTTCTATGATGAAAAGTTTTAAAACTTAGAAAAAAAAGAGTAACCATTCCAACACAGAGCATTAAGACACGGAAAAGTTCTTAGTCCTCCAGTTTAGCCCTTTAACCAGCTGTGAACGAGAGAAACTGCAAGCCCAGAAGAGATCCCACGTCCCAGCGCCAAAGGCCCATCCCTCAGCCCGCATGGCCAGGGGCGACAGGTCCACCTCGGTCCCATGCTGCCGTGACCGGGGAGCCCAGGAGCCCCGCCCAGCACAGCCACCCACGCTGGGGGCCCCACTGGCACCCACAGCAGAAAGGGCCTGGCCGCCCCAGGAACCGTGCCTGTTGGGCCCCTCCCATCCACCTCCACGTGGCCCGGGTTCATTACTGGCCCGGGCAGCCATTCTCCTTCCCCACACCGCACACATCACAGAGCCGGGGCCCAGCAGGTGACAGGCCACGCCGGGGCCTCCCCCCAGGCACCTGCCACAGCGCTTCACATAACTCCACGCATTTGACCCCCCTCCGTGCCCTCGTCCAGGTGAGCGCGCTGATGCCTTCCAGCTCCTGCAGGGCCGGGGCTCACTGCCCATGTGCAGCGCTGCCCCCCGTGGGCAGGAGCACCCATGGGTCCCCTGGGAGGGCCCCTCGCAGGCCTCTCGCTTGCTCTGGGGCTGGCCACCGAAGAAGAGCGCCGAGGCGCCTAAGGCCTAGATGGGCCAGATGGCATGGGCGCAGGTGAGAGCCGCCGGGGGTGGGAGGGTGAACACCTCCAGCCCCCGGGACCCCCGGCTCCTCCCAGGACCAGCCACACTGGCGGGGGCACCGCGGGCTCCCCTCGGGATCCCCCTTCGCTGAGGCCCTTCTCTAGGCAGCCTCTCCCGCAGGCTTCTCAGGGCCTGTCTGACAGGGTCTGTGTGCACACCCCGCTGGCCTCGTTATGACGGACGCTGCAGCGTGTCAGTGCTTGGCTGCGCTGCCATCATGCGTGTCCACCCACCCAGCAGCGCAAGGGCTTGGATCCTTCCCACTTTCTGGCTCCCGTGACGCACACTGCCGTGGATTTGTGTATACAGGCGCCTGTGTGGACACCTTTTCGATTCTCTTCAGTTTCCTCACTACCCCAGCACTTGTACTAAAACACGGATCAAAAGGTCAGTACCGACACAGGCGTGCCAGAGCGAGGAATGTGCCCCATGGGGCGCAAGGCTCCACCCCCAGGGCCGCACAGAAGTCCCACTGGCAGTCCCAGGAGAGCCCAGCCCTGCCCAGAGATGGGTTATCACTCCCAGGGCCGCACAGAAGTCCCACTGGCAGTCCCAGGAGAGCCCAGCCCTGCCCAGAGATGGGTTATCACTCCCAGGGCCGCACAGAAGTCCCACTGGCAGTCCCAGGAGAGCCCAGCCCTGCCCAGAGATGGGTTATCACTCAGGGCTGGGAGGAGTGTGGTGCCTGCGCTCCCGTCACCCACCAACAGTGGCATCGCCTAAACCTGCCAGGCTAGCGAGCTCAGTGACCTCGCCCAAGTGGCTGCACCCTCCTCCCATATCACCCCAGACCACTCGTAGGCCCAGCACAGGCTCTCGGGGAAGGCGCCACCCTGAGAGCGCTCTCAGCGAGCGTCTGATGAATATTCCATGACCAAGAGTCGGACAATGGAACATGGGTCACCAGATCCTTCCAACGGGCTTCCAGTTACTAATCCCCCAGGCGCCTCAGTTCCCATCCCAGTGCACGATAACCCCTTCATTCACCCTGGATGTGCTGTTAATGATTCAAAAGGGAAAGAACACAGAGATGATCCCAAGCGTGGGAGAACAGGCCCAGCACACACCGCTGTGGGAGATGGTCTGCAGGTCCCAGGTGCAAACTGGTGCACGAGCACGCACACACACACGCTGGCCCCTCAACGCCCAGATGTCCGTCCGCTGGTGAACGGCCAACACGGTGCACTCTGCACAAATCTATTTTCTAGGTGGCCCAATGACCTCTCAGCTTTCAGGAAGCCAGGCAGAGTCCACTCCTGGTAATGTCTGCGCAGCCACCGTCAGACCACGCCTCCCACCAGCACTGTTTGGAGACAATGTCCAGGCAGCACAGGACAGGCGAGACCACTGGTCCTGCCCCGGCTTTGATACTGAGAGCCACGCAGAGCAGGGAGCAGCCTGGGCAAACGCAGCTGCTGGGAAGTGAGGGGGGAATGGGGGCACGGGGTGGCACATCCTCACGTGAACTCTGCACCCACTGCAGCACTCCAGCGGCCTCCTGCCCACTGTAGGAGAGGCTGAGCCGAACTTCCAGCGCAGACAAGCTCACTGCCCCTAAAACACATCCCCTCTCTGCAAAACCAACACTCTACTGAGAATACAACAGAATCCAGTGACTACAACATACCACCCACAATGTCTGGGTCACAAGCCCAAATTATTCAAATTAGAAACAGGAAAGACTTCCCTGGTGGTGCAGTGGTTAAGAATCCGCCTGCCAGTGCAAGGGACACGGGTTCGAGCCCTGGTCCAGGAAGATCCCACATGCCGCAGAGCAACTAAGCCCATGCGCCACAACTACTGAGCCTGCGCTCTAGAGCCCACGAGCCACAGCTACTAAAGCCCACACGCCTAGAGCCCGTGCTCCGCAACAAGAGAAACCACCACAATGAAAAAGGTCATGCACCACAATGAAGAGTAGCCCCTGCTCGCCACAACCAGAGAAAAGCCCGCATGCAGCAACAAAGACCCAACACAGCCAAAAATTAATTAGTTAATTAAACTAGTAATAAAAAAAGAAACAGGAAAACATAACCTAACCTATACCCAAGGAAAAAAAGAGACGGCCAATGAAGACGGGCCCTGAGGTGATCCTGGTGATGATGAACACGTTCATTTGCTGAGATTTCAACACAGCAACTGTAACCATGCTCTCACGACCAAACAGAAAATATGCTCCTAATGAACAGAAAGAGAGGAAATCTCAGCAGAGAAAGTGACACGAAACGAGCAGAGGGAAACCCTAGAAATGAAAAACAGCTTCTGAGGTAGAACAGGCACTGCGTGGACTGGACGGGGAGCTGGAGCTGAGAAGAACAGGGAACAACAGGGCCCACCCATTCTGAAGGGAGGAAAGTCAGGCAAGGCTGTGGTACACCAAAGGTGGTAGCGTGTGTACCACTGGGGTCCCAGGAGAGGAAGGACAGAGAAAATATGTGAAAACCTAACAGCTCAAACTTCCCCAAATTTGGTGAAAGACATAAACTTACAATTTGAAGAAGCCCAGCACCGCCCCCCCAAAACAGGAAATATAAAAGAAAATCACACCCACACATATCACAGGCAAACTGCTGAAAACTGAATATAAGGAGAAATTCTTCAGAGGAGCCAGAGGAAAAGGGTGTGCTGCTACAGGGGAGCAGGGGGCTGAGGGAGGTGGGAGGACTCCAGGCCCAGGGCTCTCCATCCAAGAACACCCCTCAGGAATGAAGGCACAGTAACAGCCCTGCACCTCGGAGCACCCACGGGGGCGACAAATGAGCCCACAGGAAGTGGTTAACCTGCAGGAAGACCCAGCCTCAACACCAGTTTTTAGCTATAGGACAAGTGCACAGGCTCATGGTTCCTACAGGCAGGAAAAGGGAGGAATGGGTTGTAAAATATTAAAATAATGTTTCAGGAGGGTGGAGTCAAGATGGCATACTAGAAGGACGTGGAATTCGCACCTCCTCACAACTAAGAGCACCTACCAGGCACCGGTGGGGGACCACAGACACCTAAGGGGACAGGAGGAACCCCCAGCGACCGGTTGTTTCCATTATAGTTTTATTTTTCCTAATATATTTTTTATCTCTCTAATTTTATTTTGTTTTTTATTCTTTTATATTGTACTGCTCCTTTTTTTCTTTCTTCTTCTTTTTTTTAATTTTTCTTATTGCGCCACAATGCTTGGGGAATCTTGGTTCCCAGGTGGGAGGTCGGGCCGGAGCTCCTATGGTGGGAGCTCCAAGTCCAAACCGCTGGACTAACAGAAAACCTTAGACCTCTGAGGAATGTCAATCAGATATTCAATATCAATCAGAGTGAGGCCTCCCGGAGGTCCTCATCTCAGCACCAAGACCCAGCTCTATCCAACTGCCTGCAAACTCCAGTGCTGGACGTCTCAGGACAAACAATCAGTAAGACAGGAATACAGCACCAACCATCAAAAATAAAAAAAGAAGACAAAAAAATTTGTTTCAGACGAAGGAGCAAGGTAAAAACCTACAAGGTCAAATAAATAAAAACAAAACAGGTAACCTACCTGAAAAAGAATTTAGTGTAATGATAGTAAAAGATGATCCAAAATCTCAGAAACAGAATGGAGAAAATATGAGAAACATTTAGAAAGGATCTATAAGAACTAAAGAGCAAACAAACAGTGATGAACAACACAACTATTGAAATTAAAATACTCTAAGATGAATCAATAACAGAATAACTGAGGCAGAAGAACGGATAAGTGAGCCAGAAGATAAAATGGTGGAAATAACTGCCAGGGAGCAGAATAAAGAAAAAAGAATGGAAAGAATTGAAGACAATCTCAGAGACCTCTGGGACAACATTAAAGCACCAACATTCGAATTACAGGGGTTTCCAGAAGAAAAGAGAAAAAGAAAGGGTCTGAGAAAATATTTGAAGAGATTATAGTCAAAAACTTCCCTAACATGGGAAGGAAATAGTCAATCAAGTCCAGGAAGCACAGAGAGTAGTACCACACAGGATAAACCCAAAGAGAAACATGCTGAGAGACACATATTAATCAAAGTATCAAAGATTAAATACAAAGAAAAAATATTGAAAGCAGCAAGGGAAAAGCAACAAACAACATACAAGGGAATGCCCATAAGGTTAACAACTGATTTTTCAGCGGAAACTCTGCAAGCCAGAAGGGAATGGCAGGACATATTTAAAGTGATGAAAGGGAAAAACCTACAACCTAGGTTATTCTACCCATCAAGGATCTCATTCAGATTTGACGGAAAAATTAAAACCTTTACAGATAAGCAAAAGTTAAGAGAATTCAGCACCACCAAACCGGCTTCACAACAAATGCTAAAGGAACTTCTCTAGGCAGGAAACACAAGAAAAGGAAAAGACATACAATAACAAACCCAAAACAATTCAGAAAATGGTAATAGGAACATACATATCAATAATTACTTTAGGGCTTCCCTGGTGGCGCAGTGGTTAAGAATCTGCTTGCCAATGCAGGGGACAGGGGTTCGAGCCCTGGTCCGGGAAGATCCCACATGCCACAGAGCAACTAAGCCCGTGTGCTACAACTACTGAGCCTGCGCTCTAGAAACCGCGAGCCACAACTACTGAGCCCACGTGTCACAACTCCTGAAGCCCGCACACCTAGAGACTGTGCTCCACAAGAGAAGCCACCGCAACGAGAAGCCCGCGCACCGCAACGAAGAGTAGCCTCTGCTCGCCGCAACTAGAGAAAGCCTGCCCTCAAAGACCCAATGCAGCCAAAAATAAATTAAAAAATAAATTTAAAAAAATTATCTTAAATGTAAATGGATTAAATGCTCCAACCAAAAGACACAGACTGGCTGAATGGATATAAAAACAAGACTCATATATGCTGTCTACAAGAGACCCACTTCAGACCTAGGGACACATACAGAAGAGAAACATGCTGAGAGACACATATTAATCAAAGTATCAAAGATTAAATACAAAGAAAAAATATTGAAAGCAGCAAGGGAAAAGCAACAAACAACATACAAGGGAATGCCCATAAGGTTAACAACTGATTTTTCAGCGGAAACTCTGCAAGCCAGAAGGGAATGGCAGGACATATTTAAAGTGATGAAAGGGAAAAACCTACAACCTAGGTTATTCTACCCATCAAGGATCTCATTCAGATTTGACGGAAAAATTAAAACCTTTACAGATAAGCAAAAGTTAAGAGAATTCAGCACCACCAAACCGGCTTCACAACAAATGCTAAAGGAACTTCTCTAGGCAGGAAACACAAGAAAAGGAAAAGACATACAATAACAAACCCAAAACAATTCAGAAAATGGTAATAGGAACATACATATCAATAATTACTTTAGGGCTTCCCTGGTGGCGCAGTGGTTAAGAATCTGCTTGCCAATGCAGGGGACAGGGGTTCGAGCCCTGGTCCGGGAAGATCCCACATGCCACAGAGCAACTAAGCCCGTGTGCTACAACTA
>NW_020172691.1:1128420-1153192 GCF_003031525.2 Neophocaena asiaeorientalis asiaeorientalis
TGCTCCACAAGAGAAGCCACCGCAACGAGAAGCCCGCGCACCGCAACGAAGAGTAGCCTCTGCTCGCCGCAACTAGAGAAAGCCTGCCCTCAAAGACCCAATGCAGCCAAAAATAAATTAAAAAATAAATTTAAAAAAATTATCTTAAATGTAAATGGATTAAATGCTCCAACCAAAAGACACAGACTGGCTGAATGGATATAAAAACAAGACTCATATATGCTGTCTACAAGAGACCCACTTCAGACCTAGGGACACATACAGACTGAAAGTGAGGGAAGAGAAAGAATAAACAAAACCCAAAGTTAGCAGAAGGAAAGAAATAATAAAGATCAGATCAGAAATCAATGAAAAAGAAATGAACGAAACAATAGCAAAGGTCAGTAAAACTAAAAGCTGGCTCTGAGAAGATAAACAAAATTGATAAACCATTAGCCACACTAATCAAAAAAAAAAAAGGGAGAAGACTCAAATCAACAGAATTAGAAATGAAAAAGTAACAACTGACACTGCAGAAATACAAAGGATCATATACCAAAACCAGACAAAGATGTCACACAAAAAAACTACAAGCCAGTATCTCTGATGAACACAGATGCAAAGATCCTCAACAAAACACTACCAAACAGAATCCAACAGCACATTAAAAGAATCATACACCATGATCAAGTGGGGTTGATGCCAGGAATGCAAGGATTCTTCAATATACCCAAATCAATCACTGTGAGACACCATATGAACAAATTGAAGGATAAAAACCATATGATAATCTCAATAGATGCAGAAAAAGCGTGTGACAAAATTCAACACCAGGGCTTCCCTGGTGGCGCAGTGGCTAAGAATCTGCCTGCCAATGTAGGGGACACAGGTTCGAGCCCTGGTCCGGGAAGATCCCACATACCGTGGAGCAACTAAGCCTGTGCACCAACAACTACCGAGCCTGTGCTCTAGAGTCCGTGAGCCACAACTACTGAGCCCACGTGCCACAACTACTGAAGCCTGCGAGCCTAGAGCCCGTGCTCCGCAACAAGAGAAGCCACCGTCATGAGAAGCTCGTGCACTACAACGAAGAGCAGCCCCCGCTCGCCGCAACTAGAGAAAGCCCACGCGCAGCAACGAAGACCCAATGCAGCCAAAAATAAATCAATAAAAAAAAAAAAAAAATTCAACACCCATTTATGATAAAAACTCTCCAGAAAGTAGGCACAGAGGGAAACTACCTCAACATAATAAAGGCCATATATGACAAACCCACAGCCAACATCATTCTCAATGGTGAAAAACTGAAACCATTTCCACTAAGATCAGGAACAAGACAAAACACAGCGAAAATGACTGTACTACCCAAAGCAATCTACAGATTCAGTCCAATCCCTATCAACTACCAATGGCATTTTCCACAGAACTAGAACAAAAAACTGCACAATTTGTATGGAAACACAGAAGACCACAAACAGCCAAAACAATCTTGAGAAAGAAAAATGGAGCTGGAGGAATAAGGCTTCCTGAATTCAGACTATACTACCAAGTTACAGTAATCAAGACAGTATGGTAATGGCACAAAAACAGAAATATAGATCAATGGAAAATGCAGCTAATGCAACTCAATATCAAAAAAAAAAAATCCAAAAAATGGGCAGAAGACCTAAATAGACATTTCTCCAAAGAATATATACAGATTGCCAACAAACACAGGGTGTAGAGGAAAGGGAACCCTCTTACACTGTTGGTGGGAATGTAAATTGATACAGCCACTACAGAGAACAGTGTGGAGGTTCCTTAAGAAACTAAAAACAGAACTACCATATGACCCAGCAATCCCACTACTGGGCATATACCCTGAAAAAACCATAATTCAAAAAGAGTCACGTACCACAATGTTCACTGCAGCTCTATTTACAACAGTGAGGACATGGAAGCAACCTAAGTGTCCGTCAACAGATAAATGGATAAAGAAGGTGTGACACATATATACAATGGAATATTACTCAGCCATAAAGAGAAACGAAATTGAGTTATTTGTAGTGAGGTGGATGGACCTAGAGTCTGTCACACAGAGTGAAGTAAGTCAGAAAGAGAAAAACAAATACCATATGCTAACACATATATTTGGACTCTAAAAATAAAAATGGTTCTCATGAACCTAGGGCCAGGACAGGAATAAAGACGCAGACGTAGAGAATGGACTTGAGGACACGGGGAGGGGGAAGGGTAAGCTGGGATGAAGTAAGAGAGTGGCATGGACTTACATACACTACCAAATGTAAAATAGCTAGCTAGTGGGAAGCAGCCGCATAGCACAGGGAGATCAGCATAGCACAGGGAGATCAGCTCGGTGCCTTGTGACCACCTAGGGGGTGGGGTAGGGAGGGTGGGAGGGAGACGCAAGGGCGAGGGGATATGGGGATATACGTGCACATATAGCTGATTCACTTTGCTGTACGGCAGAAACTAACACATCACTGTAAAGCAATTATACTCCAACAAAGATGTTTAAATAAATAAATAAAATGTTTCATATTCCCTTGGGAGTATTTAAATATTTATCTAAAACATAGTTACACACATGAAGTTAAAGTAAGGAACGTGGGAGAGAATGATTAGTCTTTGCAGTCTTATTTACACACAGCATTGCTAACAAAGAACTATTTACTCTCCTTTTCACAAAAAAAGAAAAAAAAATGGCCAAGGTATACAGGCATGATCTAGATCCAGGAAATTATACAGGCAGACCTCAGAGATATTGTAGGGAGGGTTTCAGACCACCTCAATACAGTGAATATCACAGTAAAGCAAGTCACATGTAAAAGTTACGTTTACACTGTTCCGTAGTCTGCCAGGTGTACAGTAGCATTATGTCTAAAAAAACATACACGCCTTAATTAAAATCACTTTATTGCTAAAAAAGGCTAACCATCATCTGAGCCTTCAGCGAGCCATCTTTTTTTTGGGGGGTGGGGGCGGGGGCGGGGGGCAGGATCTGAGTTCCCCGACCAGGTATTGAACCTGCGCCCTCAGCAGTGAAAGCGCCAAGTCGTCCTAACCACTGGACCGCCAGGGAATTCCTAGCGAGTCAATCTTTTTGCTGGTGGCGGCTCCTTCCCCGATGCTGTGGATGGGGCGGCCGTGGCCATTTCTTAAAATAAGACAATGAAGTCTGCCGTATCGGTGGCCTCTAGCGTCCGATACTGTTTGATGGCATTTTACCCACAGTAGAACGTCCTTCACAGTTCGAGTCAATGCTCTCAAACCCTTTATCAACTAAGTTACGTAATATTCTAAATGCTTTGTTGTCATTTCAACAATCGATTATGTCACGTCTTACGTGGGTGAGGTTCGTGAAGTCCCAAAACAACAGCAAGAGTTAACATCAGAGATCACAGATTACAGATCACCATCACGTAATAATGAGATAGTTTGAAAACTTGTGAGAATTACCAAAATGCAACACAGAGGAAGTGAGCAAATGCTGTTGGAAAAATGGCGGCGACACGCGTGCTCCCTGCAGGGTCGCCACAGACCTTCCATTCGTGATAAACGCAGTATGTGCAAAGCACAACGAAGGGAAGTGCAAAAAAATAAGGCCTGTCTGTACCAAAAACATGAAATAAAAATATTTTAAGATCTAAAGTATAAATAGCTAACACATATAACTGACACTGTTTTCAAAAAAAGAAGTTGGAGATGCAAGCACGACGAAATTCTCAAACACCTTGGCCTGTTCTGAGCAGGGTCACACTTCACCACAGAGCAAATAGTACTGAAATGGATGTGTGATTCACAATTTACCAGAGAACAAAGGATACAACCTTCCCTCATATATGAACCCGGCAGCTATAATAAAACAGCCATTTCAATACTGCCTGCTCAGCAGAGTTCCCTGGGACACTTAAAAATCCCCAGGATCCCCAGGCCCTCCCAGAGGAGTGGAGTCAGACCTCGAGGGCTGAGGCCCAGAGAAGCTGCCGTTGACCCTGAGGTGCTGGCAGGCTGCAAGACCATGCAGCTGGACCCTGGACTCCTCTTTTAGACTTCTTTTAAGAGATTTAGGTTCACAGCAAAACTGACTGGGAGGCAGAGGTTTCCCACCCCCCACCCCACGTGTGCACAGCGTCCCCACTAGCAGTATCCCCCACCAGTGCGACGTGTGTTACAACCGATGAACCTACACGGACACGTCGTTATCACCCAGCAGCCACAGCTGACGGAGGTTCACTAGTTTGTGGGTTTGCACACACATACACTGACCCTCATCCACCGTTACGGCGTCACACGGCGTAGTTTCACTGCCCTAAAACCCCTCTGTGCCCCGCCCATTCATCCCTCCTCTCCCCAATCCCCGCACCATTGATCCTTCCCCCCCTTCCAGAGTCCTGCCTTTTCCAGAATGTCCCAGAGTTGGAATCACAGTGTGTAGCCTTTACAGACTGGCTTCTTCCTCTCGGTCATGTGCTTTTTAAGGTTCCTGCGTGTCTTCCGTGGTTTGATGGCTTTCTCCTTAGTTCTGAGGGACACTGCATCGTCTGGATGCTCCGTCCACAACCTGGGCGACATTATCTCTGCTGCCTCGTCCCCTGCCGTCTCCCAGAGGTGCTCTCTGGATCGTCCCAACATGCCGGTCCTGCCACCACCCACAGCTGCCCCGGCTTGGGACCCAGAGCCCCAGCACCCTGCTCTCATGAGCACCAGCACCAGCAGTGCTCAGACCTTTGGGAGCTTGGACGGGTTGAGACCACCACTGCTGCCGCCAGAGATGGGTATAAGGACAGCAGTGTTTCCAGGGCATGCCAGTGTCAGACCAGAAACATTTCAGAAGTCGTTATGATACACGACCAGGGAGGGCTCTCCCTGTTATTCCATCCACCTTGCCAAGAACAACCCAGCTGCCATCTACGACCATCGCTTCCACAAGAAAATATTAACATTTTAACCCAGAAACGTAGGCGAGTCAGTGTCGAGACGAGAGAACTCCTGACGAGATGCAAGCAGGACCCACAAGGAGGGCACTGTCTTGTGCTCACCTGGCTGGGCATGGGCGCCGACGCCTCTGCAGCCGGAAGAGCCAGGCCTCCTGTAGAAGCCCGAGCTGAGGCCCACCCTGGGGTCAGGACCCTTCACCATCCCAACAACGAACACAGCCAGGGCACGGCGCTGAGCAGTTCAACGGACAGAGGCCAGACAGTCTATCTGGACCACTGCCACCCCATCCACCCCACGAGCCCCTTGTCCCCGCACTCAGCCCCCAGGACCCCACGCAGGCATGTCAAGCAGCTCCTGACGGCCAATCATGGCCCTTCTCGTCACCCAGTCGCCCTCGGCTCGGACTGGAGCCCCACCTCGGCAGAGACAGAAGCAGATGGGTGGGGGCCGGGGGCTGGGGGAGGGGAAATGGGGACCATAGAGTGGGCACGGCATCTCTGGTGGGGTGACAGAAATGTAAAGGTAGATCGTGCTGACGGCTGCGTGCTTTTGTAAATACACTAAAACCTTCACTGAATTTCTCACTTCAAGCAGGTGGATGCTAAGCTATATAAACCATACTGTCTCAATAAAGCCACACAGAGAAAAACCACTTCGGTGCCACCAGAATGGAAAGACGTTATTCAGCGACACGTGACCCGACGGGCCTGCGCCTCTGGTTCACAGCACTAGTCTACACCACAGCGGCGACCCTCCTCCCTGCAGGGCGACAGCGGCCCAGAGACCCGGCCCAGCAGTGGCCTCCAGGGCCTGAATCATTCAAGTGGAGGAGGAAGAAACCCTCAGCGCCGGGGTCCCCCAGCAGTGGACGGCGACGGTGGTGCCAGGACTCACCCTGAGCCTCCGCACCCAAGTAAGCGCTGGGGCCGACAAGACCAGATCAGAGGATTCGTGGCGGCACTCTGGGGAGGCCGAGCTTTGGGAGACAGTGAGGGGGGCACGCCCTTCCTGCCTGTGCCCACCGCGGACCCGGGCACAGCCGGGGGGGCCGGGACTCGGCCATGGGGCCGCAGTCAAGTCTCAGGCTTCCCGACCTTAGAATCCCACCCCGTCCCCCCAGCAGAGCTCCCAGCGCAAAGGCTCTCAGCTCTGCGGCCGTGTCCCCAGGGGACGCCGGGCCACACCTGGGACGTCCTTGGTCCTCAGACTGGAGGGTCTGGCAGGCAGTGCGTGGGGCCAGGGCGGCTGCTCCACACCCCAGCGCCCAGGACGGCCGCCCCCCAGGGGATGAGCAGGCCCCAGAGTCCACGGTGCCAAGGGGGCACCCCAGCATCGAGTCTACTTAGGTCACCATTCCTTCCTTGTTTTTTTTGTTTGTTTGTTTAATACTTTTGGCCACACCGCACGGCTTGTGGGATCTTAGTTCCCCGAGCAGGGATTGAACCCACGCCCTCAGCAGTGAAAACGCGGAGTCCTAACCACTGCACCGCAAGGAATTCCCCCCTCCTGCCTTTCAACCTCCTGGAATTGTCATGCAAGTGGCATTCCCGAGGGCTGGTGACCCGCACAGACACAGCCCACTACAGACTTGGTCCTCACAACTGCCACCGCCCACAGCCTGGCCACCCACTGCGCCCAGGGCCCGGACTGTGCCCTGTGAATAACTCCTCCAAGTCAGGGAGAGCTGAGAGCCTTACACTGGGAGCTCTGCTGCGGGG
The DNA here is from genome assembly GCF_003031525.2 of Neophocaena asiaeorientalis asiaeorientalis. Taxonomy (NCBI): domain Eukaryota; kingdom Metazoa; phylum Chordata; class Mammalia; order Artiodactyla; family Phocoenidae; genus Neophocaena; species Neophocaena asiaeorientalis. The sequence goes on from NW_020172691.1 coordinate 1,135,059, forward strand.
ACGGGCTGGGGGTCGAAGGCTGGGAAGCTTGAGGCTTGACTGCAGCCCTGTGGCCGACCCCTGGCAGAGTCCCAGGACCCCCAGCTGTGCCCGGGTCCTCGGTGGGCACAGGCAGGACGGGCACGCCCCCCTCACTGTCTCCCGAGGCTTGGCCTCCCCAGAGTGCCGCCACAAATCCTCCATTCTGGTCTTGTTGGGCACCAGCGCCCAGACTCCCAGCACAAAGGCTGGGAGGGTCAGGCAGACGGTGTCACAAAGGCTGCAGATGGCACTACGCCAAGGAAAGAGTAAAGGCAGGCGAGGCCCCAGCGGCTGCTGCTGGGAACGGGAGCCACAGGAGTGCTTCTAGTGGTTGCGACGCTGCCCTGGAGGCCAAGGCTGCTCCTACCCATGCTGCTGCAGTGACTGCCCTCCCACGCAGGGCGCTTCATCAAATGCCCCAGGCGGGAAACAACCCAGAGGTCCGGCAACAGTCCGAAGGATGTTCCGAAGGATGTTCCGAAGGATAAATCAACCACAGCAGACCCCTGCCGGCGACCAAAGCGAACAAGCCACCGTGGCCCTTCCCCACAGCAGCGAGCGACAGAGGCGGCGACTGACACCAGCCTGCAAGCAGAAGTGAGCGAGACGTTCAGGGACATTTATGGGACAAAACTATAAGCAAGGCAAGGAAATTACCCTCGGAGAACTTAGGATAATTATCATGTGATACTTAAGCTGTACGAATGTGCATTATATACTTCACAACTAACAAGAGTTCGAAAAAAACAGAAATCTAGGAGACTCACCCTGTGGGCTGTCTAGGAAACCTCCCCGTTTCCCTTCACTCTGACATCCAGCGCGGGCGTCCCGCACAATGACCGACTCCCTGACACCAGCTGGGTGTCCCAAAACTCAGTTCGGATCTGACCCTCTCTGCCTGACATCGGCGCAGACCCCACAGGCTGAGGGCTCCGTCACAGGTCTGTCCCCACCTCACACACCCGCCAGCTGTAAACCAGAGTTCCCGTGACCCGCTTCTCCGCAGGGAAGCACTTACTCGTTCGTGTTTTCCAGTTTATCACACAGTAAGAGGCACGACAAAGGATACAGATGAACAGCTGGACGAAGAGGCAGAGAGGGTGGGGTTCAGAGGGTCAGGAGGCAGAGCTTCTGTCCTCGTGGCACTGGGGGGCGCCACCATCCTGGCACATGGATGCTTTCACCAACGGAGAACCTCCCTGAGCCTCATACTTTAGATATTTATGGAGGCTTCATCACGCAGGCATGATCCATCATTAACTCCACCTGCAGCCCCTCTCCCCTCTCCGAAGAATTGGCAGGCGAGCGGGTGTGAAGCTTCAAACCACGGTCTGGTCTTTCTGGTGACCAGTCCCACCCAGGAGCCCACCCCGGATCATCTCATTAGAACAAAAGACACTCTGATCACCCAGGAAACCCCAAGGGATTCAGCAGCTCAGTGTCAGGAACCGGGGGCAGCGACCAAATATCCCAACAAGGATGCCCCTACTACCTCTGTTGCTTAGGAAACGACAAAAGCTCCAGGAGCTCTGCGCCAGGAGCAGGGACAAAGGCCATCTTATCTCACAATAGCACAGCGTCCAACAACACAATGACAACACAGGGGACAAGGGACGCCTGGATGAAGGGCCAGCATTAGGGAATTCTGGGAAATTTTCCTTTATCAATTTGGGTCAGGGGTTCTCATCTGGGCAATCCCACCCCCCCCAGGGGACACTGGGCCCCGTCTGGGGAAACTGTGGTTGTCGAGACTGGGCATGGCCTGGTATCAGATGGGCGGGGCCAGAGATGCTGCTCCACACCCCAGAGCGCCCAGGCCAGCCCCCCTCAGAGGAATGACCCAGCCCTGATGTGGGCAGTGCTGAGGGGGAGAGACCCTGACTTAGGGTAACAACCCATTTACTAAACGTCCTATCTTCACTCTCCTCAGAAGCTGTTAAAAGGAATCTTACAGAAATAGCTTAAAAGCACCAAGTGCTTAGCCGTGCCAGACATAACATGTGCTTTTGTCACTGTCCTCGGAGCGAGGGCCAGCCCCACACACACCTCACAGCCCGAGGAGCCCCACACACCTCGGCACCAGGATGAACCCCAGGAAATCGCCATTTTTGAGGTCAGAAGCACTAGAATATCAGCACTTCACACAGTTCCATCTTAATCCCAGATTATACCCAATTTTAAAATCTCTCTCTACAGTCACCCCTTGGTATCTGTGGGGGATTGGTTCCAGGACCCCCGAAGACACCGAAATCCTCAGACACTCAAGTCCCTTGTATAAAATGGCGCAGACTTGCATACAACGTGCACACAGCCTCCGGTACACTTTAAATCATCTCTAGATGACTTACAATACCTGATACACTGCAAGTGCTGTGTAAATGGTTGCCTGCGCTCAGCAAATTCACGTCTTGTTTTTTGAAACTTTCTGGAAATTTTTTTTTGGAAATATTTTAAAAATGTGTTTAATGTATGTAACAGCACATATATAATATATACTTTTAAAAAATATTTACTTATTTATTTATTTGGCTGTGCCAGGTGTTCGTTGCAACACATGGGATCTTCGTTGCTTCGTGCGGGATCCTAGTTCCCTGACCAGGGATCGAACCCAGGCCCCCTGTATTGGGAGCATGGAGTCCTAACCACTGGACCACCGGGGAAGTCCCGAAACTTTCTGGAATTTTTAAAAAAAATACTTCCAATCCAAAATTGGCAAATACAGAACCTGCAGATACACACAGCCGACCACACACAATTAAAACTGAATTTTTTAAAGTTCAGAAACTTCGGGACTTCCCTGGTGGTCCAGTGGTTGAGAATTCGCCTTCCAACGCAGGGGATGCGGGTTCAATCCTTGGTCGGGGAACTAAAATCCCACATGCCACGGGGCAACTAAGCCCATGCGCCGTAACCACTGAGCCCGTGCACCGCAACGAAGACCCAACGCAGCCAAAAAAAATAAACAAAATTTTAAAACAAATAAATAAAAACAAAGTTCAGGGGACTTCCCTGGTGGTGCGGTGGATAGGACTCTGTGCTCCCAATGCAGGAGGCCTGGGTTCAATCCCTGGTCAGATCCCACATGTGTGCCGCAACTAAGAGTTCACATGCCACAACTAAGAAGCCTGTGTGCTGCAATTAAGACCCAGTGCAACCAAATAAATATTTAAAAAGCAAATAAATAAATTAAAAATAAAGTTCAGAAACTTCAGTTAAGTGGGTCGGAAGTTTTTAGACCCAAGAGAAAACACTCAGGCACCACCCAAACCCTGGCTGATACTGCTGAGTGTCGCCTGATGGAATAAGCTGTGGCACCAAACAGAAAACATGGAACCCACCTCAACGCCACTGGGGGGCAGGGTACATAAACTGCAGTGCCCCACGTGGAACCCACACTCGTGAGGTCTAAGCCCTCAGGAGCACTTGGCGTGCGTGGACAGCACTCAGGAAGGCTAACAGGCAAGACCAGGACAGAATCTTAACAGACAGAACCTCCCTCAATTTCTACGCACAGAAAAAATTCTCAAATTGATTTCTGGGGAGAAGAATGTTTTTTTGTTTTTTTTTTTTGTTTTTGTTTTTTTTTGCGGTATGCGGGCCTCTCACTGGTGTGGCCTCTCCCGCTGCGGAGCACAGGCTCTGGACGCGCAGGCTCAGCGGCCATGGCTCACAGGCCCAGCCACTCCGTGGCATGTGGGATCTTCCCGGACCGGGGCATGAACCCGTGTCCCCTGCATCGGCAGGCGGACGCTCAACCACTGCGCCACCAGGGAAGCCCGAATGTTACCTTTTGACTTAATAAACGCTAAGCTCGTTACCAAAAGTTACGGGTATAATTTAAAAGACTGAAAGAAAAACCCTTCCCCAAAACATTAAAAGTACTCATAAGAATGAAACGTTAAAAAGTCATTTGTTTTTTCCTAGTCATACCCAAGTTTTGGAAGCAAGGACATTCGCAAGTGAATTTCCACCTACCTGCCAACATTACCTGTACTGTATCTTAGGGACTGAAACAAACTCAAGCATCCAAGAAACAGGTGAATTAGCCAACTGTTTCTCAAACTTCTTTGACTCATTGGAAAACATATATTTTCCATGGTAACCCAACTCACAGGTATGCATACACTTAGTATCATAAGCTGAAACAAAAGCTTCAAAAAACAAGTTACTCCACCAGTGATCCGGATTTTCTAGCTTCTTCTTTTGGGGGCTCACAGAAGCCTGCATTCTGTCACTTGCTGCACCCTCATAGGCACTCAGCAAGGTGGAGAGGTGGCTGTCACCCCCACTTCAAAACATCAGGGGGCTCTCCCCAGGTCACCCAAAGAGACCCAAGAACCAGGATGCGGGTCTCCCAAAGTCAAATACTAAACCACGCTGCCTTCCCACATGGCTTTTAAAGTCACCGATAACCCTCACTTCTGTGGTGCCGCACATAAGTTTTAAACTAAAATCTATTACTTTGGGGACTTCCCTGGTGGTCCAGTGGTAAAGAATCTGCCTTACAATGCAGGGAACACGGGTTCGATCCCTGGCCGGGGAACTAAGATCTCACATGCCGCAGGGCAACTAAGCCCACACGCCTCAACTGGAGCCCCCGTGCCACAAACTACAGAGCCCACGCACTCTGGAACCTGCGCGCCACAACTACAGAGCCCACGCGCCACAACTAGAGAGAAGCCCATGCATCACAACGAAAATCCGGCACACTGCAACTAAGACCCAACGCAGCCAAAAATAAATTAAATTAAAAAGTAAATAAGGGCTTCCCTGGTGGCGCAGTGGTTGAGAGTCCGCCTGCCGATGCAGGGGACACGGGTTCATGCCCCGGTCCGGGAAGATCCCACATGCCGCGGAGCGGCTGTGCCCGTGAGCCATGGCCGCTGAGCCTGCGCTTCCGGAGTCTGTGCTCCGCGGCGGGAGAGGCCACAACAGTGAGAGGCCCGCGTACCGCAAAAAAAAAAAAAAAGTAAATAAGTAAATCCTTAAAAAAGAAATCTGTTACTTTTAGGGGAAACTATACTGCTGCCAGAAGTCTTCCCTGGAATGTGTGGGGCGGGGTGGGGTAGAAGGGAAGAAGTCATCTTGGAGCTAGAAGAGTCACCCCCACAGCCACCTGCTGTGCTCCAGAACATCTGGAACCAATAATGACCCTCCAGATCACAACTCTTCTGATGAGGAAACCTCCACATCCCAACGCCACATCTGTGGGAATCGCCAACAGGCTAAGGGCAGTATTCGCGTGGAACCTTGCCTTGAGGACTCCCAGCACCAGCACCTCCACCACCAAAACCCCATTTAGTAGGCTCGGAGCCTGTGGGGACAGCGCCATCAATCCCAAATGAATAGAGCACAGCCCAGGGTACTACCAGTGATGACCGGCACACGCCGTAAAAAGCAGACCCCCCTAACTGCATTGTGCATCTCTCTACTGGAAAGACCCCTCGGCCCCTCCTCAGAATCCCGGAACAGACTGCTCAGTAACATCCACTAACCAAGGCGGGAAAATCAGGAGGCCAACTGGCACAGAAAAAGAAATCTAAGGGTACAGACACCTTCCAAATTCACTTAGCCACGCTTAGTATCTAAAATGCAGGCCAGGGCTTCCCTGGTGGCTCAGGGGTTAAGAATCCGCCTGCCAATGCAGGGGACACAGGCTCCATCCCTGATCCAGGAAGATCCCACATGCCGCGGAGCAACTAAGTCCATGAGCCATAACTACTGAGCCCGCATGCCACAACTACTAAAGCCCGAGCGCCTAGAGCCCGTGCTCGGCAACAAGAGAAGCCACCGCAATAAGAAGCCCGTGCACCGCAACGAAGAGTAGCCCCCGCTCGGCGCAACTAGAGAAAGCCCGCGCGCAGCAACGAAGACCCAACGCAGCCAAAAAGAAATAAATAAATATTTTAAAAATTGAAATAAAATAAAATAAAATGCAGGCCAACCAGCTACTCTTTCAACTCAAAGAGAAACTGAAAATCAGACCAAGAGTTCCCTACACTTGTAACCAACACAGCTGGCCAGAGCTTCCAACGTGATTTAAAACCCAAGTGTAGCCAGAGAAGAGAAGGAGTGACAGAAATGAACCAAAACAACCTAATTACATTTCAGCGAGGTCACACCCATTCTGAGAAAGTGCAACAAAGAGGCAAGGAACTCAGGCTCTCAGCTGAAGGACAGAGCCCAGGGCCCTTGGTGCCTCCCAGCAAATTCCTTGTCTGCACCTTCCTCTGGGTACTGCTGGGCTTCTCGGGAGCCACTGTGAGGGCCGGCGGGGTGTAATCTGGTAATGGGACCTGCACAATGTCTAACAGCTGCTCTCCATCGGGCAGCCTCACTCTCCAGCCAGGAAAAGGGGACCTTCTCCAACACCCCATTGTGTAAGTGCAGGCTTGGGCGTCCATTCATGGAAGTCAGAGGTCTGGTAGTCACTAACTGTCCCCGATCCTCCTAAATCTAGGTCACAGGTTGGGGGGTGGCGGGAGGGAAGAAAATGGTGCCCACGATTACATTACTTCTGGAAAACCTTTTCCCTCCGACTTTCGGGTATCTAGTTAAGTCGGCTTCCCTATTCCAGGACCCCTGAGCGGCTTCCTCATTTCGGCCGAGGACATCCGCTGCCCCAGCCTCCTACCCCGTAAGAGGCGCGGCCCCACCTTCCGGGGGACACGGGCCCACGAGGCAAGACCTGGACGTGCGTTTATCCCACCAGGGGTTCCCCCGCGGAGAGGAGAGTCCCCCAACCAGGAGTCCAAGGACTGGGGCGGGGCCGGGGGCCCTCCCTTTTGAACAGAAGACCGAGAACCACACTCAAGATTGGAGATCCACCGCTGGGGGGGCGGGGGTGGGCTGTGAAGTCTCTTCCGGGCCACCCTCGGGGAAGAGGCGGGCCCCCAACGCCAGGCAATAAACTAAGGCTCTGAGACAGAGCGCGCGTGCGGAGGCCCAGGCCGCGGGCAGCCGGGGCTCGAGCCGGGTGCGGGGCCTCGGGGGCGGGCTGGGGGCAGGAATCAGGGGCAAAGCCGGGGTCGGGGTCAGGGCCGGGGCCGGACTGCGTCGACGCGAGGGTCCGGGTCCGGATCCGGGCCCGGGCCAGCGCGCCGGGCTCACCTCGTCCTCCTTGGGGTTGCGGATGCCGCGCACCAGATCCTGCAGATTCTTGTCGAACATGCGGTCGATGCTGCCCTTGACCATCTTGAGGGCCATCGCGGCTGCTGCCGCCGGGCCCGAACCCCGGGAGGCCCGCGGCCAGGCGCCCTGAGGGGGCCCGGGGGACCGCGTCTGCCGCCCGCGGAGCGCTGCGCTGCCAGCCGCCGCGGCGGGGCGGTCTCCCAGGCCAGGTCGGCGGCGGTCGGCGGGGCGGCGGCGGCAGCGGACCCGCTCAGCAGGCCGCGCTCCCCTCCCCTCCGGCTCCGCGCCGCTTGCAAATGGCGGACAAAATGGCGGCCGGTCAGCTGACGGCGGTAACCCGGACCGGGCGGCCCGCCCCCCTAGGCCCCGCCTCCCTGTAAACCCCGCCCCTTCACCCCTAGACGCCGCGTTTCCCTGACAACGCCAGACAGCCCAATGGAAACGCAGACAACGGCCTCCGGGCCGCTCGGCCGCGCCCCCTCCAGCTCAGGGCTCTTCCCTCTCATAGGTCAGTGACCTCCGGAACTCCACCTACTTCCTCGTTCCGGTTGTAACCACGCCCTCTAAGCGCTCCCTCCCTGGCCCGCCCCTCAATTAAGTGACAGGTGTGGGCGGGCCCATCTGTGGGCGGGGCCTGCTATGGGCGGGGCGCCCACGTGGAGCTTCCCAGAGTGGTTCCTGGAGAAGGACCCAGCTCCGCCCTTTCTGATTCTAAAAGCTGACGGTGTCAGAGAACTTCCAAAACCGACTCTGCGGCGAACCGATCCTGAGTCTCCTGCACATCTCACAAAATCCTGTGATATGGGCAGGACAGGGATTAACAGGGCCACGTGGAAAAACTGAGGCCCAGAACTAGGACTTCAACACAGTTTTTCATTCAACGAACTTTATTGACAGCCTACTTTGTGCCAGGCCTGACCAGTGAATGAGATACACTTGGTTCCTGCCACCGTGATCCACCATAAAGAGAGTAAAAAAGCAAGCCACAAACTGGGGTAAGATATTAGCAATACATATATCTGACAAAGGACTTATATCCACAATACAGTTAAACAGAAAATAAAGCAGAACCAAACAAAAGTTCCTACAAATCGCAAAGAAAAACACAAACCAGTTAAAACATGGCAAAAGATTGTGAATATGCATTTCACAAAAGAAGATATCCAGGGCTTCCCTGGTGGCGCAGTGGTTGAGAGTCCGCCTGCCGATGCAGGGGACACAGGTTCGTGCCCTGGTCCGGGAAGATCCCACATGCCGCGGAGCGGCTGGGCTTGTGAGCCATGGCCGCTGAGCCGGCGCGTCCGGACCCTGTGCTCCGCAATGGGAGAGGCCACAACAGTGAGAGGCCCGCGTACCGAAAAAAAAAAAAAGAAGGTATCCAAATGGCCAATAGACTGCTGTATCTCAGTTATGAGGGAAAAGTAAATTTAAACCACACTGAGATATTTCTGTACCCCCATAAAAATGGCTAAAATTAGAAAGATTGCCAATTTCAAGTGTGGCAAGGATGTGGAGCAACTGCAACTCCCCTGTCTTACATTTCAGGTAGGAATGTAAAACTAAACAGCTACACTGGAAGCCTTTGTAGTGGAAGCACAGAGTCTTAACCACTAGACTACAAGGGAAATCCCCTGGCTGTATCTTTTAAAGCTAATATATGTATGCCCTTTGACCCAGCAACTCTACTACTGTACCCAACAAGAATGCATAAATACATCCACCAAAGACTTGGATAAGAATGTTCACAGCAGCCGTATTTATATTAGCCCAAAACTCAAAATGATCCAAATGTCCATTGACATAAAATGGATATATAACTCCTGTGGTATATCCAACAACGGAATACTATGCGGCAACAAAAAAGAACAAATCACTGGGACTTCTCTGGTGGCACAGTGGTTAAGAATCTGCCTGCCAATGCAGGGGACACGGGTTTGAGCCCTGGTCTGGGAAGATCCCACATGCCGCAGAGCAACTAAGCCCATGCGCCACAACTACTGATCCTGTGCTCTAGAGCCCCCGAGCCACAACTACTGAGCCTGTGCACCTAGAGCCCGTGCTCCACAACAAGTGAAGCCACCACAATGAGAAGCCCACACACCACAGCAAAGAGTAGCCCCCACTCGCCGCAACTAGAAAAAGCCTGCTTCACCAGTGAAACAATAAAAGTTGCTATTAACCAAAAAAAAAAGAAAAAAGAAAAAGCCCGTGCGCAGCAACAAAGACCCAATGCAGGCAAAAATAAATAAAAATTTATAAGAAAAAAAGAACAAATTACTAATACACAGAACAAAATAGATGAATTACACAGACACAATGGTGAACACAAAAAAGTGTACACAGTGTGGTTCTATTGCCATGATGTCCAATTGCAGGCAAAATTAATCTATGGTGATAGAAATTAGTAACATCATACGTTACACAACTATACAAGAAAGAACTGGAAACTGGATAAATAAATTCAATAAAAAATTAGTAGACATGTGAAGAAGCAAGAAAATGTAACCTATGAACAAGAGAACAAAAGGGATGAATAGAAATGGACCCTGGGGACTTCCCTGGTGGTCCAGTGGTTAAGACTCTGTTCTTCCACTGCAGGGGGTTCGGGTTTGATACCTAGTCGGGGAACGAAGATCCCACATACTGCTCAGCATGACCAAAAAAAGAGAAATGGACCCTGAAATAACAGAGAGACGAGAATAAGCAAAGACTATACTATAGCTACTACAAATACACTCAAAGATTGTAAAGAAAACATGTACACAATGAAGAAAGAAAAAGGAAGATTTAAAAAATAAACCAAGGAACTTGTAGACTGAAAAAGTACAACATATGAAAAATATTCATTACATGGAATTAATAACAGATTAGACATTGAGGAAGAAAAGATTAGTGAAATTAAAGACTTAAAAGCTATCTAAAATGAAGCACACAGAGAGCGAAAACGCTTACAAGATGAACAGAACCTCAGTGACCTGTAGAACAATATCAAGTAATCTAATATACATAACTGGAGTCCTAGAAAGAAGGAGAGAGAAGAAGAACAAACAAAAAACCAAAGAATGAGGCTTCCCTGGTGGTGCAGTGGTTAAGAATCCACCTGCCAATGCAGGGGACACGGGTTCGAGCCCTGGTCCAGGCAGATCTCACGTGCCGTGGAGCCACTAAGCCTGTGCGTCACAACTACTGAGCCTGCACTCTACAGCCCATGAGCCACAACTACTGAGCCCACGTGCCACAACTACTGAAGCCCGCGCGCCTACAGCCCATGTTCCAAAATGAGAAGCCACTGCCATGAGAAGCCCGTGCACGGTAACAAAGAGTAGCCCCTGCTCACCACAACTAGAGAAAGCCCACTCACAGCAACGAAGCCCCAACGCAGCCAAAAATAAATAAATAAATTTATTTATTTTTTAAAAAATCAAAGAATGAATGGCCACAAAGCTTCCAAATACAGTAACTATAAAACCACAATCTAAGAAGCTCAACGAACCCCAGAGGAGATAAACACAGAGAAAAGCACAACCAAGCACATTATAAATTAAAGTGTTGGAAATCAGAGATAAAGTGGGAATTCCCTGGTGGTCTGGTGGTTAGGACTTTGAGCTTCCACTGCAGGGGGCCTGGGTTCTATCCCTGGTCGGGGAACTAAGACCCCACAAGCCGACAGAGGAGATAAACACAGAGAAAAGCACAACCAAGCACATTATAAATTAAAGTGTTGGAAATCAGAGATAAAGTGGGAATTCCCTGGTGGTCTGGTGGTTAGGACTTTGAGCTTCCACTGCAGGGGGCCTGGGTTCTATCCCTGGTCGGGGAACTAAGACCCCACAAGCCGTGCGCAGCATGTGGGATCTTAGTTCCCCGACCAGGGATTGAACCCAGGCCCCCTGCAGTGGAAGCGCTGAGTCTTAACCACTGGACCACCAGGGAAGTCCCAGGCAATACCTATTTTCAGATAAATAAAAGCTGAGTGAACGTGTGGCCAGTAGACATACAATAAAAGAAATGTTTTCATTCCTAGGTTTTGGCACCAAAAAAAAAAAAAAAAAAGAAAGAAAGAAAAAGAAAGGAATGTTAAAGGAAGTTCTTTGGAAAGAAGGAAATGTTACCAGAGATTTGGATCTATGCAATGGAATGAAGGACACAAGAAATTTACAAAATGTGGTTAATGCAATTTTTTTGTTTTTTAATTTGGCTATGCCAGGTCTTAGTTGCAGCATGCAGGCTCTTCTATTTCCCTGACCAGGGATCGAACCCAGGCCCCCTGAGTTGGGAGTGCAGAGCCTTATCCACTGGACCATCAGGGAAGTCCCAATATAATTATTTCTTTTCCTTTTTTTTTTAAAATAGTCTCTTCCTTACTGCATTCAGGGTTTTTTTTTTTAATTAATTTATTTTTTATTTATTTATTTTTGGCTGCGTTGGGTCTTCATTGCTTTGCACGGGCTTTCTCTAGTTGCGGTGAGCAGGGGCTACTCTTTGTTACCGCGCACGGGTTTCTCATTGCAGTGGCTTCTCATTTTGGAACATGGGCTGTAGGCACACAGGCTTCAGTAGTTGTGGCTCGTGGGCTCTAGAGCTCAGGCTCAGTAGTTGTGGCACGCAGGCTCAGTAGTCGTGGTGCACGGGCTCAGTAGTTGTGGTGCATGGGCTTAGTTGCCCCGCGGCATGTGGGATCTTCCCGGACCAGGGATCGAACCCGTGTCCCCTGCATTGGCAGGCGGATTCTTAACCACTGTGCCACCAGAGAAGCCCTATAATTATTTCTTAATGTCTTCAGATGATAATTCCCTTTTAAAGAAAAACTAACAGCAATGTGCTATGAGATTTATTTTACAACATATTTGAAGTTAAGCAATAGTATATACAGAATGGGAGGTGGAAATGGAAATGGAAGCTTGTAAGGGTCTTACAGGATGTGTGAAGCAGTATGTTTTAACCCTAGTCATATTCAGAGACAGAAAGTAGAATGGTGGGGGCCAGGGGCTGGGGGAGGGGTGGAGAGTCAGTATTTCATGGGGAGAGAGTTTCAGTTTGGGAAGATGAGAAAGTTTTGGAGATGGATGGCGGGGATGGTTGGCCAACAATGTGAAGGTACTTAATGCCACTGAGCTGTGCACTTAAAAATGGTTAAGATGGTGAATTTTATATTTATGTGTACTTTACCACAATTAAAAATTAATGCACAGGGCTTCCCTGGTGGCGCAGTGGTTGAGAGTCCGCCTGCCGATGCAGGGGACACAGGTTTGTGCCCCGGTCCGGGAAGATCCCACATGCCGCGGAGTGGCTGAGCCCGTGAGCCATGGCCACTGAGCCTGCGCGTCCAGAGCCTGTGCTCCGAAAAAAAAAAAAAAAAATTGCAGGAAGACAGGATCCGAACCTGCACTTGACCAAATCTCCTCCTCTCCTCCTCCTAATCCCAGCCCTGTCAGATGCAAGTGAAGGGATACACACAATGTGGTCCCTCCACACGCGGGAGCATCACTCAGCCACGAAAAGGGGTGAAGCCACAACACTCGCTGCAACCTGCATGTACCCTGAGAACACGATGCTCAGTGAGAGAAGCCAGACACAGAAGGACACACAGGGTGTGATTCCACTGACAGGAAACGTCCAGAACAGGCAGATCCACAGACACAGAGAGTGGATACCTGGTTGCCAGGGGCTGGGGATAGGGGGTGACTCTGATGGGGACAGGCTTCTTTGGGGGTGATGGAATGTTCTGGAACTGGATAGAGGTGATTGTGGCACAACTGTGGGAATGTACTAAATACCACTGGATTGTACACTTTACAGAGTGAATTGCACATGAACTGTATCTCAATAAGGCTGTTATTTAAGAAAATGACAAAGTAATTTCCAGTACAGCTCGGCTGGGCTGAGTGGTGTGTGTTTGATGATTGACTAAACAAAGGTGTGGATGGGTGACTAGGTGGGATGATACAAAAGCAGTCCACAATTGAATGTAAATTGGTGCAGACACTATGGAAAACGGTATGGAGGTTCCTCAAAAAACTAAAAATAGAGTTACCGTATGTTCCAGCGATCCCGCTCCTGGGCATATATCCAGACAAAACTCTAATCCAAAGCGATACGTGAACCCCTATATTCCTCGCATCACTATTCACAATAGCCGAGACATGGAAACAACCTAAATGCCCATCGACAGAGGAATGGATAAAGAACATGTGGTATATATATACAATAGAATATTACTCAGCCATAAAAAAAGAATGAAATAATGCCATTTGCAGCAACATAGATACAACTAGAGATTATCATACTAAGTGAAGTAAGTCAGAGAAAGACAAATATATGATATCACTTAAACGTGGAATCTAAAATATGACACAAATGAACTTATCTACGAAACAAAAACAGAGTCACAGACATAGAGAACAGACTTGTGGTTGCCAAAGGGAAAAGGGGGGTGGGAGAGGGATGGATTGGGAGTTTGGGATTAGCAGATGCAAACTATTATATATAGGATGGATAAACAACAAGGTCCTACTATAAAGCACAGGGAACTATATTCAATATTCTGTGATAAACCACAATAGAAAAGAACATGAAAAAATATATATACGTATAACTGAGTCACTTTGCTGTACTGCAGAAACTAACACAACATTGTAAATCAACTATACTTCAATTAAAAGAAAAAAAAAAAAACAGCCCACAGTTGAGCCTCACTGCCCCTCTGGGAGGAAACGACCCCACTTTCCAGATGAGGAAACCAAGGCCTCTGAGCTGTGCCTGACCCGCGTCAGCCAGCAGAGCCTGGCTTCTTTTCGATGGTGTCATCCTCCTCCCTGAAGCCCTCCCTGATGGACCCCGGCTCCACAGGGACATGGATGTTTAGCTGCTTCTGAGCCCGGCACACAGCAGGTGCTCATAAAAGCGAGGTGACCACGCTTTGTGGGTGCTCCCACCCCCAGGGACCCTCTTTTCTGAGGTTGAGAGAGGAAGCAATGCTCCCAGAGTCACCGCGGCCAGCCTGGTGGTGGCTTTGTGCTCATGGGGGTGGGGCCAGTGCCTGGCCCTGCTCCGAGGTGGGGATGTGCCCCAGCAGGGACCTCAGGCCAGCCCTCCTTCCACCCCCGCGGCGGCTGAGGAGCTGATTGGCCCACCTCGCGGCCTCCAGCCACCTGCTGTTGTCTGTCTTGGGGCCACCCTCCCCATGCTCCATCCTGTCCACCAGGCCCAGCGTGGCAACAGTGGGGTAAGAGGGGCAGAGGGAGGCCTGGGCAGAGATGGGGGTCCCTGGGATCTGGGAGGGCATCCCTGAGGTCCATGGGGGTCCCCGACTCCTGTAGCTGCCCACACACACCCTTAGGGGCACCCCCTGGCCCACTGGGCCCCTTCCCCACGGCCTGCTCTGGCCCCAGGGATGGGTCACACTAACGTTGGCGCCAGAGACCCTGGGGACCCCAAAGAGCAGGGCTGTGGAAGCCAACAGACGGGTTTGGCTCCAGCTCTGCACAACCTCTGGCCCACGGCTCCACCTCCAGCCTCAGTTTCTTCATCTGCCCTATGGGAGCAGAGATGGCCAGAGGAGGCGGCGGCCCCAGCGTTGGGGTCTGGAGGCCCGGGACCCCTGCCCTTGCCTGCCAAGGCCAGAACCAGGCTGGTCCCGGCTGCTGGGGCTTGAGCTCCTACACCCAGGGTGTCTGAGGGGAGGCTGGGTGCAAGGAATAGGGGGTGAGGATGGTCCAAAGGAAGACCCCAGGAGGGCAAGGGCCTAGGAGGGGCTGGGCCCCACATTGGCCTGTCCTGCTGGCCTCAGGCACTGGATAAAAATAGTCGCTGGTCTCTGAGAACATGAGCCGACCCTGGAGCCAAGGGTTCCGGTTTGGGCTCTTTGCTCACCTCTGTGTGACCATGGCCAGAACCCAGCCCACTCTGGGCCCCAGCAGCCCAGCAGCCTGTCAGGAGGGGTCCTGAGGCAGGCCTGAGGGGGGTAGGGAGAGTGCCTGGCGGAGGGCTGTGGTCGTGCCCTGCGTGTGAAGCTACCGAGGAAAGGTGGCTCCAGGCAGAGGGACAAGGAAGGCGGTGTGGGAAGGTAGGGAGCCCCCTTCTCCCCAGGTCAGGCCCAGGCCCAGGCCCATACCAGGGGCTCAGCAAATGCAGGCTGCCTCTTCCCCCTCCCCCCGAAGCCAGACTCTGGACCTGCTGCTTCCCAGACGTCTCCATGACAACCAGGGCCTTGGAGGAGTTGGATGGAGGCCTGGGCAGTTGCCAAGTGGACGAGGACCTCTCTGCACTGGCTGACCCCTGCCCAGGCCGGCCCCGGGAGGACAGGGCTCAAGGTAGCCAAGAGGGTACCACAGGATGAAGCCCACGCCCCCATCCTCTTGTTGAGCCAGGTGGCTCACCTTCAGGGACCAGGACTTGGCTTCCCACACTGGACTGACTTAAACCATGCCCCCCATTTCCAACCTGTGTCCATTAGTGTGTCGGGGGTTTGTAAAGAGCCCAGAGAACACAGGTGCTGGGCCACACAGGTCAGGGTTTGAGTCCCAGCTTGGCAGTGACGTGCTGTGTGCCTTCATGCAAGGCTGCCTCTGCGTCTGTCTGCTTTCTAATCTGCAGAACGGGAGCAGTCACCTGCCCCTCACCCAGCAGAACTGAGCGGAGGGTGGGATCACCCTGGGGGTTTCCACGACTGTGACTGTTCCTCTTTTCCTGCCAACAGCGACATCCAGGCTGGCCGACTCCAGCAGCTGGCCCCATGTGAGTAGCCGGGGCCCTGGGGTTTCAGCCCAGGGTACCCCTAGAGTAGGGGACATGTTTTCCAAGAGGGTGCGTTTCTGCAGCCCATGGGAAGGGTTTGGTCTCCCTTAGGGAAACACCCAGGATGACATGTTACTCCCCACAGGATTCTCAGGAGCCGGCAGCTGAGGGCAGCCCCGCAGGCGGTGTGGATGCTTGGCCCAAGAAAACAGAAAAGGAGCCTGTGGACAAAGTGGCCTCCGGACCGGGTAAGGAGAAGCTGAAAGCAGGAGCAAGTGGGTTTCCGGGAGGCAGGGGTGACGTGGGGGGGGGGGTGTGGAGCAGCATGGGGGGGGGGGACCTCTGCTAATTCATGATAACACCAGTTTAGGTGCCACTAAGCTTCAGCTAATTATCTTCTAGAATATTCTTGGCATCCCAGTGAAGCAGCCAATCCCGCAGGGCTTAGTTCCTCGGCCCAGGGCCGCACAGCCGGGCAGGGCAGAGCTGAGTTTAGCCGCGGGTCGGCCCCACGCGGCCTGCGCCCAGCCCGCACTTGCTCCCGCAGGCCCCCGGAGCCCCGCGCAGAAGAAGGCGCAGGCCGCGCCGCCCTCGCAGCCGCCGCCCACGCCCCCGGTCCTGAGCGAGGAGCTGCTCTGGGGACACCTGACACTCAACAGGTGCCTGGTGCTCGCCTCGCTCGTGGCGCTGCTGGGCTCCGCCTTCCAGCTGTGCCGAGGTGAGCCTGCGCCGCAGCACGTGGTTACTCCCTCCCGGAAGCGCGGACAGCCCAGGGGGCGGGTCTGTGCGCTCCCACTCTAGGCCGTGCGCGCCCCCTTCCCCCCAGTATGGACCTTATGAGTGAGGGGGGGTTCCCCCGCCCCGTGCACCTCCTGCTCAGGGACAGACTGACCTTGTGCACCCCGACGGTCGCGCCCGAGTCCCTCTATCCAGGACCAGCTTTGACCCCCGCCTCCCATAGACCTTAAGAGGAGCCCTGCCCCCCACCCCCCAGCAAGGACCTCGGTGCACCTCCCTTTCCCGGTGACCGACCCTCACCGCCCCCCGACTCCCACCCCGGGCCTTGTAGGCCCGGGATGGGCGTGTGCGCCCCCGTTCGGTAGCGTGCTGCTTTCTCTGTGCGCCAGGGCGGGCGCTCCTGCGTCCCTCAGAGAAACGGGAGCATCCTTTTGCAGCCTGAATGAGGGAGGTTTGAAGGGAAGGTCATCGCAGCAGCGGAGACTCGGAACTCCTTCCCAGGGCTCGGAGGGACCCAGCCCAGCCTCAGCGTACCCGGTGGGGTCCGGCTGGGCCCCCTTGCATGTCCCCAGGGAGAGGGGTCTCTGGGGGCAAGGGCGGGGATGGACGGTGTGCAGTGGTCGGTCCCCTGGGCCAGGCTGTTTCGCATCCCCTCCCGTCCCCTCCCAGAGGCCGTGGCGGGGGAGGCGGAAGCCCCTGCGCCTGTCCCTGAGCCGTGGGTCCCGCCAAGCTCGTCCCTGAAGGAGCCAGCGTCACCCCTGGTAAGCACTTCCTCAAGTGACCTGTCAGTGGGGCCTTCACTGGGGGAAGGGGCCTGGGCCGTGGAACTCTGTGCCGACCCCACCACCCCACACTGTCCACACTGCAGCCAAAGTCCGTGGCCTGGGCCCCCCCACTGGGATCGCTCGAGCCCCCGGCGAAGGTAGAGGAAAGGGCCGCGGTTCCCAGGAGCAGCGGGGCTGCAGGGAAGGACAAAGGGGAGTCTGAGGAGGCCGCTGAGGAGGAGCGTGTGCCGCTTGCCGACCGAGGGCCCAAAGAGAGGCGGAAGAAGGCGGAGAGGCTGAGAAAGGAGAGGCCCCGTAAGGAGAGACCACAGAAGGAAGAGAGGCCGAGGAGGGAGAGATCCCGGAAAGAGGAGAGGCCGCGGGCTGCCGGGGAGGCCCTACCCCGACGCTGGGAGGCGCGCGAAGGGGGCCATCGGGCATGGGCGGGAGAGTCCAGAGACCCCGAGCATAGGAAGAGGCAGGTCTGGGCCTCCCCGCGGCGCCCCGATGAGGAGGACCGGCCTCCCGGCCGCCAGAAGCACCACGCGGGCAAGGGGCGGGACTGAGCCAGACCTGGGTCCTGCGCGGGGGTCCCTGAACCTCTGCTCGACCGCCCCGCAGTTCCAGCAAATAAAGCGAGCGCTGTGGTCCCCCTCATCGCCTGCTCCTTTGTGCCTGGACTCCAGAACCTGCCCGGGGCCTGAGTGACAGGGATGGGGAGCTTTAGGCGGCTGGGGGGAGGGG
>NW_020172691.1:1153342-1153555 GCF_003031525.2 Neophocaena asiaeorientalis asiaeorientalis
TGGGTGCCAACGGGGAGGACGCGGCCCTGCCCGCCAGAGGAGAAATGGGGGAAGGAGGCCTCCGCCTGTCCCCAGACATGCACGGACACCCCAACCGCGTGCTTTCTGGTCTTTATTGGGAGCGATGAAGGGGTCCGAATAAATATGGGCCGGCCGGAGCACGGCGCGGGGTCACCGGCAGCCGCACTCGGTGGCCACCATGTTGGGCACGTG
>NW_020172691.1:1153654-1158820 GCF_003031525.2 Neophocaena asiaeorientalis asiaeorientalis
CGGACGCCGAACCCTGCAGTGGCGCGGGGACCCCAGGGGTGGCTGCCGTGGGCGGTAGCAGCAGCAGCAGCGGCTCCTCGCCGTCGAGCAGGCGCTCCAGCGCCGCGGGGTCCGACAGGTTGACCTGGCCCTGCGGGAAACCGGCCAGCGAGCCCGGGTCCAGGGCCAGACGCGGCGGCGAGGCTCGCGACGCGGGTCCCCGCAGCGCGCGCACCAGGCGCGTGAGCGTCTCCAGGAAGGGATCGGCGCTGGGCGGCACCTCCTCGGGCTCTGGGGACAGCCTGGACGGCAGAGTGGGGGATCGTGAGGGCGCAAGGCTGCGCCGCCCCCAACTCCCCGCGCCCCCAGGCCCGGGCCCGCGCGCACCTGGTCTGCGGGAAGGGCACCAAGTCCAGCTGGCCGTGCGCGGGCATCGGCGTGGGACCCCGCGGCGGCAGCAGGAGCAGCGCCGGGGTCATCCGTGTGAAGCAGCGGGAGTCGGCGCCGAACAGCAGCGCCTGCAGCTGGGCGGTGCTCAGAGGCGCACCTGCGAGGGGAGGCGCGTACGCGGCGCTGCTTCAGCGCCAGGGGTCTGGGGGTCGAGGACAGCCGTCCCCACCATGCTCCGCAGCATCCCTGTCCCTGTCTGGGCGAGACCTACCGTCTCCGCGGCGCCGCAGGGTCAGGTCGAGCCCAGGCCCGCGCCAGGCCGCCTCGGGGCGTCCCACAACCAAGGGCAGGTACCTGGAGTCCCGGCTCAGGCAGAGGCTCTGCGGAAATGGGGGCTCAGCCAGGCAGTGGGCACGCGGGGCGCCAGCCCTGCTCTGCCTGCTGTCCTTAGCATCCCTTCAAAATTCCAACCTGCGCACTTGCAGCCTTTTTGTTAAACCCAGTTAAAAAAATCAACAAAACCGTAACCCCTTCCTCGCCCTGAGTGAGGGCTCCTGGTGGCCCAGGGGCAGTCCCCTTCAACTCCCTGGTACCTGGGCGCCGGGCAGCCCGGCCCCGGTGACGGTGACCTCCGGGCCAGGCCCTGGGTACAGCACCATCAGCGCCAGCTCTTCGGGGCTGGCTCCTCCAGGTGGAGGCTCCTGGAACCTCAGCAAGGGTGTCGGCTCCCACGTCACTGCGGCCAGGACAGTGGGGAAGGGGACGCCTGAGCCCCTCCCCCAAGCCTGTCCAAGTCCTGCAGGAGGGAGAGCCCCCACCCCACCCAGAGCCCCGCGGAACCTAGTGGGAGAGGCTTGACGCCCCTGGACCCCAGGTGTAGGGCTTCCTTGGGACACGGGTGGCCTGGGAGAAGTGACAGACACTGTGGGCAGTGGGGTGGAGCCCTTGGGGGTCTCTTGGTCTGGGGATGTCCTGGGGTAAAGCCCTTCCTTGTAGTGTGTCTGAGGCCAGCGGTCCCTGGGGACAGGCCCCCTGGGCAGCCTGGTCAGGGAGTGGGGGGAGGGGCCCTCCTCGGCTGGACCTTCAGGCTGTGCTGGCCCTGCCCCCTGTGGCTCCCAGGTCCAGGAGAGGGGACCCTCCCCAGGCACTGCAGGAGGACTTGCTGCCCCAGGCAGGGCAAAGATAAGATCACCCACCTCTGTGGCCATCAGCCTCCACTTCCCGAGGGTTCTCCCACCCCGGGGCACCAGAGCCGGCCCCCCGCCCAGGCCCCCGCGTTAGGGCCCCACGTACCTTCCTCCAAGTGTAGGACCACCAGCCGCCGCCCCCCGGGCCCCCCAAGCCATGCCTGCAGCTGCTGGAGATGGGGCAGGGCGGGCTGCCCGTCTCCCGGGGGGCAGACTGCAAAGGTGGCCAGGTCCCGGGGCCCCCAGTGGGCGCGCCGCACGGCCTCTAGGAACGCCCGCTCGTAGCCGCTCAGGGCCCCCACCACCCGCAGGGGAGCACTACTCCTGTTGCCAGCCCCATCCAGGGTTACCAGGCACAGGGGGTCCCGAGGGCTGCCTGGTGGCCAGACGCCAGGGGGTGGCCAGTCCCAGTCTTGGTGCAAGATGAGCCCTCCGCCTCCGCCGCCTGGGGTTGGCTCCCTGGGCTGGGCCGGGGTGCTGGTGACCTCTCCCCTGAGGGTCCTGGCCCCCAGCAGGGCTCCCATTGCCAACAGCATCAGGGCCAGCTGAGAGAGAGGTGGACCCTGCATCGTGGGAGCTTGGAGGGGCCGGGCTGCCCCAGCTTATATGGGGGAGCAAGAATGTTTGTGCCAGAAGGCGGCCCCTATCTCCTTCAGGGATGTGACCTTGGGGGCCAGTGCCCGCTGTGAGCCCAGGCAGGCCGGCAGCCTCCTCAAAGCCCCTTCTGTTCCGGCCCAGCTGCCTATCTATCTTCTTCTCACCAGTGCTACAAAGTGTGGCCTGTGACCCATTTGTCAAAATGTCCTTGACGAGTTTTCCCCTTCAGAGCCAGGAGCAGGAATGTAAGCAGGGAGTGTGTGGCCCAAATGATCAACAATTTGGGGGGGTGGAGGGTGCTGGAGGAGGGCAGAGGTGCAGAGCCCCTGCCCCACAGGACCACTGGGGCGACCCCCCACACCCACTGCACGCTCGCTCACCACGCCTTCGGGGCCCACAGAGACCCCCAAGGACAGCGAGCAGCCTTTGCTCTGCTCTCCTCCCAGAGGGCGACCCCAGACCCACTGCTGGCCAGCAGGGTCTGTCCTCACCCAGCAGCCTCAAGGGCACAGCATTGCCAGCGGCCACCCCCTGGGATCCTGGTGGGGCCCCGACCCTGAGCCACCCCCATAGGTGGCAGAGGGCAGCCGTGCGTGTTCACCCACAGCGAGTGGGTGCTTCCCGCCCACTCGCCTGCCGGCCGGCCCACCCGCCCACCAGCCAGCCCACACAGCAGTGCACTCCAAGGTTAGCAGAGACTCTTTAATGGGCTCTGGGAACACAGCCCAGCCCCAGCCCTGTACAAAAAACTCAACTTCATTGTGGGGGGCGGAACACGGGAAAACAAGGCCAAACTTGCTGGGACAGGGGTGGCTTTTCAGTTGGTGGGGGGAGGGGGAGGAATGTTCCCAGGGCCTTCGGAGGGCAGCGGGGGCCTCAGCATCGGAGGCATGGGAGTTGGGGGATGCACCCCGGGATTTGACGGGTGAACTCCAGGAGGCTGGGGATGGACCCCAGGAGCTGGAGGATGGACCCCAGGAGCTGATGGGTGGACCCCAGGAGGTGGGGGGTGGACCCCAGGAGGCTGGGGGTGGATCCCTGGGGCTGGGGGGTGGACCCCGGGAGCTGGTGGATGGACCCCCGGGGCCTGGGGGTGAACTGCAGGAGCTGGTGGGTGCACCCCTGGGGCCTGGGGGTGAACCCCAGCAGATGGGGGAGGATGGACCCCGGGGGCTGGAGGGTGGACCCCTGGTGCTGGAGGGTGGACCCCCGGGGCTGGGGGATGGACCCCCGGAGCAGGGGGGTGGACCCCAGATGCTGGTGGGTGGACCACTGGTGCTGGGGGGTGGACACCGGGAGCCGGTGGGGGCAGCTGAGGAGGGCCCGGGGGCCCCGAGGACGCAGGCCCACTGGGCGGCATGGGGGGCAGGGGCAGGCCTCCTGGCGGGGGCGGGGGCAATGACTCGGGCAGTGGTGGCCGAGGGGGCAAACCATTCATCAGCGGGGGTGGGGGCCGCTTCACCCCAGGAGGCCCTGCGGGGAGGCTCGGCGGGGCCGGTGGCTTCTCCATCTTAAAGTGGAACTGGAGGAAAAACTGGACAGAAAGGAGAGGCTGAGCGCGGCCCCTGGGCCTTGGGCTGGGAGAAGGTTCGGCAACTGCCTGGACCTGCAGTGACTCACCTGCTTAGTTTCCCGGTTCCAGTGAGTCCAAAACTTGCCTTCAGCCTTGTCAATCTCCCTGCTTGGCACCTGCGTGGGGTGGAACAGGGGGCAGAGACGGGCCTTCAGGACCACGAGATGGCCCGGCTGAGGAGGCCCTTCTGTGAGGGAACAGGGTCTAGCTTGGGGGTAACAGAGTCGACTGACGTCCTTGCTCCACCGCTCAGCAAACCTGCAACCCTGAGAAAGCTGTGATCTACGCTATGCCATTAACGTTCATCTGGGGACCAGATCTCGTCATGGAATCCACGAACAGCCAGCAGCAGGGACACCTTACTGCTGGGGCCATGTCAGGGGCCTCTGCTTCTGGGCGGACACCCACCTCGGACGCCCAGCCCCCAGGCCTCGCGCTGCCTTGTCCTTTGCCACCCTCTCAAGAGGCAAGGGCCCAGAGGGATACCCCTGGCCCTGGCAGGAAGGGGCATCCTAGAGTGGGCTAGAGGACAGCTGCCCGCATGGAGCAAACTCCTCGGCCGGCTCCCCACCTCTCGGGGGTCCAGTGCGCTACCTTGAAGGCGATGGTCTCGTAGGGCTCGGCGGCCATGAGCAGGTACTGCCAGCGCCGGTCCGGAGGCTCGATCCTCTGCTCGTAAGCGGACATGAAGCGGTGGCGGGGCATTATGCCCTCAGCAATCTCGGGGTAGTCGATCTGTGGGGACACGGCCGGGTGGCAGCACCGCCTCTCAGGGAGCCCCTCCCCTCAGAACTGGGTCCCCAGCCTTTGCTCACCTGGAATAGGAGGCTCTGCTGACCCATCTCCGTGTCCCTCTGTTTGGTCACTGCAACACAGGAGGTGTCAGGACCAGCTGAGGGGCCCTGGGGCTGGCCTACCACCACCCACAAACGGGAGAGCAGGCCTGGGGGTGGTCACCTGGCTGGGGAAGCACAAGAGCCATCCGCAGCTGGACAGGCACCACCCAGGGCTGGGAGGGCTGCACCCCGGGTGCCATCTGCCCCAGATCACACGGGTGGGAGTGGGGGTGGGAGGGAGGCCTCCCCACTGCCCGAGCCCCACCTGGGGAGCATTGAGTGTGAGGGTCAAGACTGTGCCCCCACTTCTGGGAGAGGGTGCCCACTGCCAGAGCTCTGTGGCTTTGGGCTGCTTTCCACACGCGTGCTCAGTGTCTCCCCGCCACACCCAGGAAGACGCCAGATGGCGTGGACTGGCCAGAAAGCCTGTGGTGGCCTCCCCAGGGAAACAGTGCCATCCCTGTCCTGGCTCACCAAGCAGGCCCACCCAGGGCCTTTGCACGCCACGCCCCGAAACGCCAGCCACACGCAGGATGTCCCCACCTTAGCAGGACGCCTACCAGGTGGCCTGCCGTTCCCCCCACCCCCTCCCCCGGCACAGGGG
>NW_020172691.1:1158849-1171496 GCF_003031525.2 Neophocaena asiaeorientalis asiaeorientalis
GGTATCCCCTGTGCTCCAGCTGGGCCGCCTGACTGGCTTTCCGAACCAGGCGACACAGGCGCTGCTGCACGCGCAGACCCTCCCCCTCCCCTTCCTTTCTCCTCAGGTGAAGAGCCAGCACCCAGTTCCGTGGCCAGAGGAGAGAGCCACACCAGGGCCCGCGCTCACGTCCCACAAGCTCACCCACCTTTGCTAGGAGCGTAAAGAATAATGACACTGCCCTTCCTCCGGCATGTGTGTGAAAGTTCACGGTGGGAAGGCGGGTCCCGGCCCCCCGGGAAGAAAGCCCTCTGACAGGAAGCGAGTGGAGACACTCCCCAGAGGCGGATGGTGTGGGTGTGGGTGTGGGGCTGCCCGCCAAGGCCACAGAGCATCCTTACCTTTGTAGCCCGGGCGGCCGATCTTCACGAACTTCTTCACCTCCACCTTGACCTTCTCTGGCGCCGGCTGGGCGGGGGCCTCCTTGGCCTCCTTGGCTGCTCGCCGGGCCCTGCAGGTGGGATGGACATGGGGCTGAGGCCCCTCCACACAGGCCGCCAAGGCCATAGGCCCAGGTGCCAGGAGTGCCACCCCCCCGCCCTGCCCCAGCCAACCTTGGAGCTTCGAGGTCAGGGGGGACGGGGGTCAAGTGAGGTGACAGCTCTGGTGGGGGTGAGCGCCGGGTATGGGAAGGGGCGTGAGGTACTCACAAGTTGGTCTGATGCTTTTTCCCTTGGGTGTGCGCGAGGTAACTCCCCTAGAACGGGAGAGGGACGCACAGCTCAGGGCAAAGCAAGTGGGGAGGTGCCGGTAGGCACCCAATCGCTGCTGAGTAGATGAGCGCTAGTGGGTCTGCACACAGGGGAACGAGACCCCCAAAAGCCGGGGGTGAGGCAGGCCTCCGGAGGGTGCGACGCGGGCAGTCTTGCAGCTGCTGGGGTGCAGTGTGGGCTGTGGACACTGCTTGGAAGTGGTGGGGAAACCCGGGAGTGATCATGTGATTCCATCTCCACGATGCCCCAGGGAT
Organism: Neophocaena asiaeorientalis asiaeorientalis; assembly: GCF_003031525.2. Classification (NCBI taxonomy): domain Eukaryota; kingdom Metazoa; phylum Chordata; class Mammalia; order Artiodactyla; family Phocoenidae; genus Neophocaena; species Neophocaena asiaeorientalis. The sequence continues at coordinate 1,159,856 of NW_020172691.1, forward strand.
GAGACACGCGAATCAGTGGTTCTCAACGAGGGCCGGTGGTGGGGGCGGTTTCTGACCCCCGGGGACAGCACGCCCAGGACGGTCCTCCCCGGAGGATGAGCAGCCCCAATGCCGCGGGGAGACCCTCCCGTATCAGGCTGTTCAATTCAGTGCTGCCGTCCGGGGCTGGCAACCACCAGAAACAAAGCACATCCTCCACACGAGAAAAGGGACAAAGGGACCTACTCATGCCAGGAGAGGGGCCCAGCGTGAGGGAGCATCAGACTCTCGCCTGCTTCAAAGGCGCAAACTAGAGCCACACCGGCTAGACTTCACGACCCCGATCCTGACGTGGAACGTCCCAGGGTGTCCCCACGTTCCCAGATACACATCTGTGGCAACGGTGCCACCGGTACTGAAGGACTCAGCAAGTCCACAGCAGCACAGGTGGGGTGGGGCGGGGCGGGGCGGGGCCGCACCTCATTGTTGTGCAGCGTCAGGCACAGCTTGCACTCGTAGGAGCCCAGATGGTTCTTCATGAAATACGGGTCCTGCGGAGGGAAACACGCTTGTTATGCGGTGGGAGGGGCCCTGGGGACCCCGCACGGGCGTGAGAGAAGCACGGCTGCCCCTGGAAGGTGCTGAGAGAACACCACTCTCTTCAGGGCAAACGCTCGCGGCGGGGGAGGGGGCGCAGAGGACAAGCAGGAGCCCCCAAGGCAGCACCGCAGAGTCCACTGGGTGGGGCTGGGGCTGACCACGCGCCCCTGCGGCAAGCTCCGGGGAAGGGTCCTCCGGGAGCCCTGGCCCCACGTCCTCGGCAGCCTGGGGTCCAGGAGGCACAGCCGAAACAGCACCGCTGCTCATCCATCTCCATGGCGCCGACCAGGCCAGCACTCCTCGTGCCGCAGCACAGCCGGACGCGGGCAGAGAAGCAAGCGGGCCAACCCGAGGCCCTAGGAGACCCCGTCTCTGCCTATCCCGTGAGTGGGGCAGGGGCTCCAGGACCAACTGGTGACCACTCAAGAGGCGCAGAGCAGACGGCAGGGGTTCAGGTCCCCACTCCACCGCCCAGAGACCGTGTCGTCATTGGCGATGACAATCCCACCCTCAACTCTGTTTCCTCATCTGGAAAATGGGAAGAGTAACAGAACTGACCTCCCAGGCCAGGCCTGTGAGGGGCTTTGGGAGCGTCCGGCACATGGTGCGGGCTCGACACACCTCAGGGCGTTTCAGAGTCTAAGAGGACCTTACACTGAACACCAAGGGGCACCTCGAGGGCGACTCTGCCTCCAGGGTCCACTGGGCAATGTCTGGGGACGTCAGTCGTTGTCACGAGTTGGGGGCTCCTGGCATCAAGTGTGGAGGTGAGGGTGCTGCTCCACACCCAACAGCGCCCGTGACGGCCCCCACGCCCCAGGAAATGACCCGGCCGCACCTCCAAGCTGAGAAACCCTTAGTCAGTTATTCGCGAAAACCTTGAGTCTGCTCCCTGCTCACACTGGACACCAGGATAAATCCCCGATGCTCAGCTGGTGTAAACCAGGGGGGCCCCCATCATCTGTATCACCTCCTCTTCCTCCCACTCAGGTGTGGGCTGAAATGTGTACAGCATCCCAGGACCACAGAGGTCAAGTGGTCATGGAACCCAGTCTCCTGCGGTCAGTGGAATCCCTATCCCTGGGGTCTCACCGGAGGTGATTCCGCCCCCCAAGGGACGCTGAGCGACATATGGGGACATCTGTGGCCACTGTGACTGGGGAGCTCCTGGCATCTGGCACGGGGGCAGGGCAGGGATGCTGTGCACACCCCACAGCGCCCAGGGGGACCCACATACGTATCCCCAGGGCCGAGGCGGAGGCCTGTCTCCCTACAGCTCTGTACAGATAAGCTGCTTTCGCTGCCCGTGGTGCCATCAGGGCCCCCACCACTGGCGACTCCCCACACCTCTGGCTAAGTATAGCTTCCTGTGGTAACAGACCCTTCAAACGTGGGGCTACGAACAGCAGCCGGCCTCTGGTGGACACTGAGAGCTGCCACTCCAGGTGAAGCTCCCTGGTGCAGGGTGGGCACAGGTGGTGGGAGGGCACGTGTACCTTGTTGATGTCGATGGTTTCCAGGGCCAGCTGCCGGAGGCGCTCCCTACGGTCCCGGTTGCTCTCAGAGGAGGAGGCCACGCCCCCACTCCCGGTCTTGCCTCCGGGGCGATGCTGGAAGTCCATGGTGAGGACCCTGGGGCTCTACCAGATCAGAGAGGAAACCTGTGGAGGCCAAGGGGCGGCTGTGAGGCTGCGCAGGAGGCCTCGCCCTCCTGGTTCAGCCTCATCCCCCACCCCGCTCTCGCAGCTCTCAGCCTCATGCCCACGCTTTACCAAGTCTCTTCCAGTGGCCGAGGGTCCACTATGGGCCAGGCACATGGAAATGAGGAAGAAGGAGAAACAGGGCATCTCCAGGTGACCTTGTGGGTGGACTGAGGAAGTCCTCCCAGCCTGAGGAGTGCAAAGACCCAAGGACCCGAAATGGCAAAGGGCAAAATGAGACCAAGGTCTCACTAATTAGTCTCACCTCCTCCAAGAAGCCTCCCCAGACCACCCAAGCCCATGCTGTTCACTCCCTCCTCTGAATTCCCTTTCTGATTGTCTTACACTTACTTCTCTCAGCCTAAATTCTGCTTCTCTGGCTCAGCTGTACATTTGCTGGAAACAAGGAACACATCTACCAACCTATCCCCCCGCCACTGCCTAACGCACAAGATGTTCACGGCTCGTTCGCGGCTGAGGAGGGCTCTCCCGAGCCCTTGATGTCTCTTCCAGCCCAGCCACTGTTTCCCACCCTCCTTCAGGCTCAGCTCAGACCCAACCTCCAGGAACCTCTCTCATCTTACACTCCCTTTCCCACTGGTCAACGTTGGCCCCAGGCCCCTGGCATCTTGTCTCTGTTGGGGTAAATTCACAGGGATGGGGCCCAGGAGTGACTATGACCCTTGCCAAAGATGGTCCCATCTCATCTCAAGGGTTCCTGGACGTGTCACCTCACGGGGCAGAGGAGACTTTGCAGGTGGGGTTAAGTTAAGGCCCCTGAGAAGGGAAGGACCCTGGATTCCACAAGGGGCCTAGTGTCATCCCAGGGTCCTTATAAGAGGGAGGCGGGAGGGTCAGAGGCAGAGAGAGACGGGAGACGCTGCGCTGCTGGCTGTGAGGATGGAGGAGGGGCCGGGAGCCAGGGAGGCGGCGCCTCTAGAAGCTGGAAAAGGCGGAACTGATGCTCCCCTGGAGGCTCCGGAAGAAATAAAGCTCAGTGAGACTCACAATGAACTCCTGACCTCCAGAGCTGCATCATGAACTTAGGTCGTTTAAGCCACTAAGTCGGTGGTGGTTTGCTGCACCGACCACAGGAAACTAACGGTCCAGGCACCAGCCAGCTGTGCCATCGACCGGCAGTGGGACTCGATGAGTTTACAAAAACCTCACATATGGTGAGGCTGCAGAATCCCAGGACTAGACTTTTTATTTCACGCCAAGTCCACCCAGAGCCGCCAACCGGTAAACGCCAAACACTACCAGAGCCAAGAGTTCCAGTCAGTTTGGGGGGAGCCCAGTTTCTCCTCAAGCAGCCAGAACAAGCTCTTGTCCTAGCCGGGAGTACGCGCCACAGGTGTCGTGAGAGCACCTGTGGAAAGGATCCGACTGGCTCAGGAAACCCAAACGCAAGCAAGTACTTAAATCACTCACCACGTTACCGTGAGTGCCAGTAGCTATCAGAGACTGAGATGAGGCCAAAGAGAAAAGGGGGCAGGTCCATCAAAACCCATCTGCTAGGTGGCGCAGTGGTTAAGAATCCGCCGGCCAATGCGGGGGACATGGGTTCGAGCCCTGGTCTGGGAAGTTCCCACATGCCGTGGAGCAACTAAGCCTGTGCGCCACAACTACTGAGCCTGCGTTCTAGAGCCCGCGAGCCACAACTACTGAAGCCCGCGTACCCAGAGCCCCTGCTCCACAACAGGAGAAGCCACTGCAATGAGAAGCCCACGCACCGCAACGAAGAGTAGCCCCCGCTCACCGCAACTAGAGAAAGCCCGCGCAGCAACGAAGACCTGATGCAGCCAAAAAAAAAAGACAACAAAAAACCTACCCACTAAGCAGGCAACACCCCTTCCCCTGGTCTGTGTCCAGCAGGCAGGAGACCTAGCTGGTGCTCCCAGCCCAGGGGAGATCAGGAGTCTTTTCTGGGAAGAGCGCACCAGAGACAGTATTCTCAAACACTGACGGGTGGGGGCCCCCCACACTCCCCAAACCCCAGCACTCTGCCAGGCCCACTGAGCTCGCTAGATGAGAAGCACTACTCTCCATGCAGACTGGTAACAACATAAACAGACGCAAGGAAACGTGTGTATCAGACAAAAAAGAAACCTGGTGGAAACATCAATAGAAGATGTTAACGTCCTCCAGGATGACAGGAGACGTTACCACATCGTGAAACTAGAACAGGTGCCAAAGGTGAGCACGGTGAATTAAAACCAGACGAACCCTGAGACTTCCCTGGTGGTCCAGCGGGTAAGACTCCACGCTCCCAATGCAGGGGGCCGGGGTTCCATCCCTGGTCGGGGAACTAGATCCCACATGCTGCAACTAAGAGTCCGCACGCCACAACTAAGACCTGGTGCAGCCTAAATAAATAAACAAATAAAGTTTAAAAAAAAAATAAACCTTTAAAAGTAAATACGTGATGAACCTGACAAAACAATGAATACGAGCGCTTGAACGTAAGAGTCGAAGGCGGCTTTCATAACGAAGAACGGGAAAATGAACAACAAAAACAGCAAAATAATAAAGAGGCAAAACAAGAACCTAGAAATCACAAACTGAAAACAGAACGAAACGCGGACACACCACTCTATGTAAAATAGATAACCAGGGCTTCCCTGGTGGCACAGTGGTTGAGAGTCCGCCTGCCCATGCAGGGGACACGGGTTCGTGCCCCGCTCCGGGAGGATCCCACGTGCCGCGGAGCAGCTAAGCCCGTGCGCCACAACTACTGAGCCTGCGCTCTAACAGCCCGCGAGCCACAACTACTGAGCCCGTGAGCCACAACTACTGAAGCCTGCGCACCTAGAGCCCGTGCTCCTCAACAAGAGAAGCTGCCATGACAAGAAGCCCGCGCAGCGCAAGAGTAGCCCCTGCTCGCCACAACTAGAGAAAGCCCGTGCGCAGCAACAAAGACCCGACACAGCCAAAAATAAATAAATAAATAAAATAAATATATTCAAAAAAAAGATAATCAATACGGACCTCCTGCATAACACAGGGAACTGTGCTCAATGCTCTGCAATGACCTATATGCGAAAATAACCTGAAAAAGAGCGAACACATGTATGTGTATAAATCACTTTACTGTACGCCTGAAACTAACACGATGTCGTAAATCAACTACAGACCCACATAAAATAACAATTAAAAAGAACAAACGTGGACAATGTCATCAAAGGAATAACCTATGAAATAAAAGAAAATACCCCAGGACTGAAAGAACCTAATTTTCAGACAAAACCAAAAAAAAACACTCTCAAACGAAGAGACCATGAAATTTCACAGCACTAATGAAAACCTAAAGTTTCTACTCGACAGAAAGAAAATCAGAAACAAGAGGTCGGAAACCAGAACGGGACGAGACCCTTCAGGACAGCAGGGAACTCCTAAGACGGGCAATGCTTTCACAGTTCCCACCGGGGGCTTTTGATCTGGAACTTTACACCCACCCTTCTGCCTGTGAGGGTAAATAAAGCCGTTTTCAGCTAACCGAGAGCTCAATATAAAAAAATGAGTCGAGGGCTTCCCTGGTGGCGCAGTGGTTGCGAGTCCGCCTGCCGATGCAGGGGACGCGGGTTCGTGCCCCGGCCCGGGAAGATCCCACATGCCGCGGAGCGGCTGGGCCCGTGAGCCATGGCTGCTGAGCCTGCGCGTCCGCTCCGCAACGGGAGAGGCCACAAAAGTGAAAGGCCCGCGTACCGAAAAAAAAAAAAAAAAGAGTCGACTTCTTCAAAAGCAACCTGATGAGCTCTGATGGAAGAAAGAAAGGGGAGTAGATGAAAACAAGCCAGCCCAGGGGAGCCCGGACAGCAGGTTCTAGGACAGCTACTCAGCTGAAAGGTGGGGCTCCAGTCCCGACCGGAGCAGGAGGATGACAGCTTTGAGAGGGAAGTTTCCACGGGGGAAAGGAAAAAAGACATCCATTTGTTTCAACCTGTGGGAAAATACAACCGCTAGGCGTGTGAGGTGAAAACGCTTTGAGTACAAAGGTTTAACAACAAGCAAAGAAAATCAGGCGAATAGGAAAGGTGAAGAAGTTAATGAGCTTTGGGGGGCAGGAGGAAGAATGGTATAAGAAACCTAGACTGACAGGCGGGGAAGTCACTTAACCTCGGGGCTTCGCTTGCGAAACGGGCCCAGCTAACGGGCTCTGGTGGCCTCGGGCGCGGTGCCGGGCGCTCCGCCTCCCGACCTTCCTTTCCACTCGGTGGGCCTGGAACTGGGGCCGTCGTCACCCCTATCCAGGTGAGTCCCGGACCACAGAGCCAGCAAGCCAACGGACGAGTCCTCGGGCGCAGGGAAGGCGCCCCGGACCACGGGAGCCGCCACCCGACCCAATGGGCCTTTGCAGCCGGAGCTCCTAGAGGGCGGGGGTGTGGGGGTCGGGCCTGCCCAGCGCCGGGCGCGGGCGGGGAGCCGGCGCCCGCCCCCAGCCCGCGCCCCTGCCGAGGCGCCCCTAGACCACTCCCTTCCAGGGAGCCCCTCGCGGTCGCCGCCCTAGCCCCCCGCGGCTCTTAACTCTCACCCGCGGCCGCACCGCCGTCGCCTGTTCGTCCACTACCTCTGCCGCCGCGCCGACTTCGTTCTGCACATGCGCGCCGCGGGCTAAGGAAGCACTTCCAAGGGCAAGCGGGGCGGGGTCTTCCGTGTGCGCATGCCCGGCCCGCCCAGCGGCGCGGGATAGACGCTTCGGAGGCTGGAGGACAGCGCGCAGCAGAAGCGCAGGCCGGAAACCGAAGCGCGCGTGCGCACTGGCTCTCACTGTCATGGTCGGCCAAACTCGCGCGGAGCCAGTTCTCGCGGGATAGCGAGTTGCTTCTCGTCTCCCACTCCCATCCGCCTGTTTTCTTGAGTACTGAGCGCTATAGGTCGTGGGGGTGCTTTATCGTTTCCACCCCGGGTCCACCTTGTTGCCTGGTTACATGACAACCGTCCATCTCGCCTACTGCTCTGTGCGCTCCACGAGGGCTCTACTCGGCCCCGGCGGCCCCCGGGACGCTTCTGCCACTCGCCGGTGTAGGACAGGCTGAGCGGCCCGGGAGCGCGCAGGCGTGGTAGCTCCGGCCGCGCTTCCGGGACGACGCCGTGGGACTCTTTTAGCGCCGGCAGCGGCGCGAGTGAGGACGGCGGCCCGGAGGGCGCGGCCCAGCGCTCCGCGTTCTGGGTCCCAGCGGCGCCATGCGCTATAACGAGAAGGAGCTGCAGGCGCTGTCCCGGCAGCCGGCCGAGATGGCAGCTGAGCTGGGCATGCGGGGCCCCAAGAAGGGCAGCGGTGAGCGGCCGGGCGGCAGGGTGGCCGGGGGGCGGGGGTGGGCAGCCGCGGAACCCGCGCGAGCCCGCCTTGTTACAGGAAGAGCCCAGCGGCTTCTCCATCAGTGAGTGCGGCCTGGGGCGAGGCTACTTGACCCCCTTCCGCCCCGCTCCACCCCGGCGCGGCCCCGCCTGAGTCCCCAGAAGCTGAGTCCAGTGTCCCGGGCAGCCCCACTCGCGCTGGCTCCTCTGGGTGGGGGCCCAGGCCGAGCGCATTACCCCAGAGACCGCCCTTGTCTTGTTGGGGAGCGCTGCCCTCTGGGGTGGATGCCTCGCTGTAATTGTTTCATTTCTCCTGGGATCAGGGCCCTGTGCTGGGGGACTGGGAGGATTCTCCTGGGTCGTCTTGAGAGGGTGGGGTCTGCAGGTGAAGACGGAGCTACTAACTAGTCTTCTGGGGAGGCTGCAAGAGTGCCACAGACTAGGGGGCTTAAACAGCAGAAATTTATTTCTCCCGGTCCTGGGGGGCAAGAAGTGTGACATCAAGAGTGTTGGCATGGCTGGTTCCTTCTGAAGGAGAATCTGCCCCCATGATCTCTCTCCCGGCTTCTGGGGGGTCGCTGGCGACCGTTTTCACTCCACCTTTGCCTTCCTTTTCATGGGATCTTCTCCCTTGTGTGGTCGTGTCCAGGTTTCACTTTTCTTAAGAACACCAGTCCTGTTGGATTAGAGGCTCACCCTAGTGCAGCGTGACTTCAGCTCAACTGCTTGTAACTGCTTAGACCTGCAGTGCTTCCACATCCGGATAGATTCATAGTCCTGGGAAATGTCTCATGTTTTTTAAGACTCGAACATACATCTTTTGGGGGACACAGTTCAACCGACGCCCAGCTGGTGGGAAGCAGTGGGCCCAGGCGGCCTGGGGCTGGAAAGGGGACAGTCGTGGACAATGGCAAGAGGAAGTTGAGGGCTGGGTGTGGGGGGAGGTGGGAGCGAGCGGGGACAGATGGGGGCTACTCCTTCCGCAGGCTTTCTAGAGGACCCAGAGAGAAAGTATCACTTTGAGTGTTGCAGTGAGGAGCAGTGTCAGGAGTGGATGGCTGCTCTGCGTCGAATTCGGCATATCCGAGGAGGCCAGGTTCCAGCTGAGCGGCCTGAAGGCATGAGTCTGGGTGTGGGGCTCCTCAGCTTTCCTGCTGGGGGCTGGATGAACCCTCCCTGGGTCCCCGGTTTCTCGGCCAAGCCTGGATTTGTCGTGGGAGGTGTCTTGGTTTACAGATTTTAAAAGCCCCAGGACCCGCAGGGGCTGCCTTTTTGAAGAAACAACCCAGCAAGCCCCTTCTGGATGCTCTGGGACCCACTGGACTGGTTTGGCACCTCAGTGCCACATGCTGCTGCCAGGGGACAGGTGTCCCCTCCCAGGAGCTGTGCCCAGCCCCCTGGGTGCGTCCATCCAGGCCTGGCAGGTGCCTGAGGCTGGTGCAACTCTCCTGCCCTGTGCAGGCTGAATGTACAACATTAGGTGATGCTGTGAAGGGCGTGGGCCCATGCTGGGGCTGCTGTGAATTCTCCTGCTGAAGGGGCAGGCCCCGGCCGGACGCCTCTGGGCAGAGCTGGAAGGTGCGCCTTTCGGGTGGCCAGTTTTGCTGTTCAAATAAAGGTACCTCTTTTTCACACGGGACGGCGGTGCAGTGAATGCAGAGGGACCCCTGTCCTCCGCAGGCTGCCGGTCCCGCAGAGTCACAGCGGGGTCCTGAGGGAAGTGAAGCCCTGCCCAGGTTCAAGGTTTAAGTGCCCAGTAGGAACAGAGGAGAGGAGGCCTAGAACCCAGAGCCAGGAAAGGTAGGGAGGCTGGGGCCCAGCCCACAGGGCCTCTGGGGCTCACAGGCCTCCCTCCGAGTGCAGGCGGGACTTCGGGAAGGGTTTTGTTGGTGTTGTGAAAAGTACCCAAGCAGTCGGTTTCAGTTAGTCAAGGAGGAGGCCCACCCTGAGTGGGCCTGACCTAGTCAGGTGTTGGCCCTGAAGGAGGGGCTGGGCCTCCCTGAGGTGGGGCTCACTGTCTGCTGTGGTCACAGGGCCTGCCTCCCGGAGCAGGTGGGGCTTCTGCTGGGAGTGACCGTCCTCCCCAACTGGGGATGGCTGTCACGGCCCGGGACCCTCTTTGCGCTCCAGGACCTTGCCGTGTCACGGTCGGGAAGAAACACTGCCACCAGACCAGGTTCAAGTGAAAACAGGTATTTTATTACAGCGTCTAGAGGTGGAAACGCAGTGCAGTGGGGTTCCCTTGGGAAGAGGGGGTGGAGCCAGCGCCCCAACTGAAACATAGGCTACCAGAACAAGAAAGCAAAGCCCGTCTCCGTTACAAACCAAGGCAGGGATGCGTGAGCCAGCGTGGATGGATGTGTAAATGAGAACAAACAGTCCTAACTGTAGACGGGCCGGCTGGCAGGATAAATAAGGGCAGTTGGAGGGGGGGGGTGGTGGTGGTTCTTAAATAGGTCACGATTCATAGCTGAACGGAGAACGCATCCCCTGACTGGAGGCTGTCCTAGTTGTTAGGTTTTCCTGAGCAAAGCGACAGCAGCCGTCAGACCTGGAGCACCCGCGTCGGCAGCAGCGGTGGGGCTCCCGCAGGGCCGCTCCCCACGCACGCCAGCCGGCGCCCTACTCCCGTGGCTGGCGTCAGCGGCGGCGCTCAGGCTGGGACCGGAGGGTGGGTGTGGAGAGGCCGAGCTGGGCCCCGCTGTGGGGCAGGCCCTGCGCGGGTCGTCCGTCCCCTGGTGCTTGCGCGTGCGTGCAGAGGACAGACGCGGCGCGGTGGTCCTCCCGAAGTGACTGCAGTGTTTGTGTACAGTGTCCTTTGTTCAGATGGGGGCTCCGCTGGCAGCGCCGTAGCTTTCTCGGGAGCCCTGTGTTCCTGACACGGGGAGGGGAGCCTCTTGGAGAGGCCGGGGGCCGGGGGTCAGGACAGCACCGTCGTGCACTGGGAGCACCGACCTGGGGGGAAGGGGGGCAGGGCGGGCGGTCACAGGAGGAAGGCTCCGTCTCTAGCCTGATTGCTGCCCCACACAGTGTAGAGGTGGCTGCAGGCAGCGCACTGGCCCGCTCTGACCCTTGTGGCCTGCGTCCCGGGGGTCAGGAAGCGGGGCCGGGCCTCGGCCACCACACTGACCCCACTCAAGGGCAGGCGGAGGACCCGTGGCGTCCACCTCTGAAGGGTATGTGGAGTCGGCCAGGCCGGGGAAGGCTCACGTTAGGCCACCACACAGAGGCCCACCCTCCCGTGCTCCTTGACGGGTGCCGCCTGGGTGGCAAACACCTGAGGATGGGGCTCCGACTGCCCATGCTCAGCCCTCGCTGGGGCGCCCACCTTTGGCCGACGTTGGCCCTTTCGGGGGACCGAGAGCTTCTCGGGAGGCACACAGACAACATTGCCCCACCCAGGGACCCAGGACTGGTCACAGGTGCTGTGCTCGAGGGACCGAGAACCCTACCGGGCACCTCGGAGCCTCAGGGAGCAGCCCTCCTGCCCGGCCACCCCCAGCGCATCCCTTCCCAAGCACCACCGTGGCCGCTCGGGTGGAGCAGGTGTCACCCCAGCAGGGTGGGCAGGAGGGCCCTGGGCCAGTGCCGCTGTGCCCTTGAACAGGCGGGAGGGTTTCCCCTCACTTTCCTTTCTTCCTTTTCTCTTTAGTTTACTGTGTATTCGTCATACAGTCTAAAAATAAATGAAGTCCGTCTATGAAATTTATAAATTTTCATCACCTCTCTATAAAATACTGTCACCTGTCAGCGTGACTCCCTTGTAGACAAAGCAGGCACCCACAACTAAGCGGGGTGGGCTGCGGCCTGAGCCCGGGGCGAGCGGAGACGTACAAAGTAAATGCACCTGTCACACGAGTGACTCAGCCAGGCAGGCAGCAGAGTCGGGTACCAGACCCTCCTCACAAGCACCACTGAGAACGGGTCCCCTCCTCGAGGCTCCGCCACCGCAGCCTTGCCGCGCAGGACTGCCGTTCCGATGCCAAAGGCGCCATCCCGAGGGCTGAGCCGAGGCCGTTCACAGTGATGGCGGGGCGGGGCGGGCCTCCACCGGAGACGCCGCC
>NW_020172691.1:1171657-1190122 GCF_003031525.2 Neophocaena asiaeorientalis asiaeorientalis
TGGCGTTGGCGTGGTCAACCTCGAGAGTCAGCACCAAGAGCACGTGGAGGCGCGAGCCTGGCGACGAGATAGCACCGGGCCGGCTGCCAGCGTCTCCGCGGTGGGCCGGTCCTTCGGCGATGTCTTTACATATATTCTCTCATATAATATAGTATCTACATCTCTCGATAGGTTGCCTTCACGACTTCGGTGGAATAAAATAAGTCAAAATTGTTTATACTTTTTAAAAAACGATAAATACTTTATCTAAGACTATCGACAGTACAGGCTGGAGCCAGGCCCCAGCGCGCCGTCTCCGCAGCTCTGCGCGGCGCTGATTCACAGTAGAGCCTGTCCTCTGGCCTCCATCCGTCCTCGCCGTCCTGCGGGGGGCCCCGCGCCGCCAGCCCGCCCCATCCTTGCATAGTCTCGCGGTTGAGGTAGAAATCCTAGTTACCTGCGGACACAGCGCGGGAGGAAAGGCAGCATAGCGTTAGCCTCGCGCCCAGACGAGCCCGTCGCACCCCCAGGCCAGGGCGCCAGAGCCACCTACGGACGGACGGACGGACGACAGACGGCAGATGAGGTGGTGGCAGCACCCTGAGCCACGCCTCTGGGCCCTGTCAGAGGCAGGAGGTCCTGTCCCCAGGCCCTTCCAGTGCGTGTGGGGCGCTGGCTGGGTCCTGGCCTCCCCTCCTCCCCAGGAGACCCTCCCCGGTCCCCACGCCGGGCAGCGCTCCAGGACAAGCCTGCATGCCCCAGGAGTGAGGCCGGCGCGGCCAGGACGGCAGGCAGGCAGCGTCCACTGTGGGCCTGGTCCCCGACCTCCCAGTGCACGTCTGCCCTCTCCAAGCTCCTCTGATGGCGCGAGGCCACTGCAGGCTGAGCCGCCCTACCTTCTGGGCTTTTCCAACAACCGAGGCACAGCCCATCCCCAGGCCTCGGGTAGGGCTGTCCACTGACCTGCACCCTGACCAGGAGGCCGTCAGACTCCAGCGGCCTCCCATCTGTTTCCACTTAAAAACACGACAAACAGCCAAGAACGGCAGGCAGGACCCCCGCTCCAGTCCTGGCCCCAGGGGTATGTGGACATGGCACCAGCAGTGGCCAGGCCAGCTGCACCGGGGCCCAGGACCCTCCCTGGAGGCCTCGCAGACACCTGCCCCCTCCAGCTCCCGAAAACGGGCCCTTCCTACGCTTGTCTCTGCTGACCCCCACACGGACGGTCTGAAAGGCAGGCCGTGCGCCTCGGAGGCCGGAGGAGCCGGACCTCGGCCACAACTACAGAGCCCCGCCACCGGCCCGGCGTTCCTGCCTGTGGGGCTGGCGCCACACTCACCCTGCTGCCCATCGGCCCCTACAGGCAGGCCCTCTAGCTAAGGAGCCCAACAAACGCGACCGCCACGTCCTGAAGGCCTGCCGTGTACCCGGGGCCTTAAACGCGTTGAGCTCTCCCCAAACCCTCATAAGGCGCGTTTATGGAAACGGGCTGAGAGGCCCAAGAGCGCACACAAGGCAAAGCTGGGATCCTGAGCTGACCCCATGACCCCACGCCGGGGCTGCCCAGGTCCCGGGCTGCTGCAGACGCCAAGCCTAGGGCGGCGGCAAGCTCGAGCTAAGCTCCACCCGGCCAGGACGCCAGCCGACTGACTGACTGACTCCTCCTGGCCCCCTCCCTGGGCGACCTGGGGGGGAGGGTCCACCGGCACTGGCGGAGTGGGCGGGGCCAGCCACACCCTCCCTCTCTCTGCTCTCGCCGCCCGGGTTCCCTTGCCTCCCTGGCTCTTCGCCTTCGCGCCTCCCGGCCGCAGGAGAGCAACCTTGGCCCCCGGGCCCCTCCACGGAGCCCCGCGGGCCCGCCTGCTCTCTGCAAAGGAAGGTCAGTTCAGGTTCTCGTATGGGCCGCCTGGTCGAGCTCTAGCCTTACCTTACAGAATACGAACTGCTAGCTAAGCAAGGTCTTTATCGCGGCTTAACCCCCGCAAGGCGCGCGGCATACGGAGGTGGCATGCCAAGGGAAACCCACACGGCGGGCGGCCCCGTGGAGCTGGCCTGCGGGATCACGGGCGCGGCCTGGGCCAGGGCCAGCCCGGGCAGGGGCGGGTGGTGCACCGTGAAGGAGGGGCGGGACACCTTGTGCGGAAGTGAGGCGAGCTTGATGGACAGAGAGGCGTTAGCAGGCGGCACAGAGGCAGCAGAGGAGGCAGGTAAGAAAGCTTGGTTAGCTGGGAGGGACGCGAGGTTCTGCAGGAGCACGGGCTCAGAGTTAGCCGGGAGCAGCGCGGGGGGCGGAGGCAAGGCGGCGTTAGGAGGGGGCGGGGCGTGGAGGGCGGGCGGCCCCGGAGGGGGCCGGCCCAGGTGCGGAGGGGGCGGGGGCGGCCTCGGCTCCGCAGGGGGCGGGGCCTGAAAGGAAGAGGAGGGGGTGCTGGCCACCGCCTGCAGCGGGGTTAGGCTCAGCGTGGCGCTGCGACATGCAGCCCCACTGCCGAAACTGGCTCCAAACGGATGAGCGGAGGCGGGAGGCACCGCGTGGTTAAAGGCACCTGCAAACAGGAGAGAAAAACCCAGCTTCAACAGGCGGGCATCGCCAGCCAAGCCAAGGAAGGCGCGCGGAGAAGGGGAAGCCGACGGCGGCTGCAGCTCCAGCCAGCTCCGCGTGCGAGCAGCACAGGTGAGGGTGAAGCGCAGGCAGCGGGAGCGCAGGCGCTGGGATGACCTGCAGGACGGCTCCCCTCCCCTCCCCTCCCCAGCCCAGCCCCGGCGGCGCCCGTGCCCGGTGAGGGGCCGGCTGTGGCTCCCTGCGCTCCTCTCCACCCCGCACGCGCCACGGTGCATTTGGCGGGCGCCGCGGCCCTTGGCTCTTCTCCAGCGCCGGCCCCAAGGCTGCCCAGAGCCCGGGCTGCGTCAGGCCTGACAGGTGACCTCCGCGGGGAGGAAGGAGAGAGCTCCGTCTGGCGCCAGCTCCCCTGAGAGCGAGAGGGACGCCGTCAGACCAGAGAGCGTGGCACAGGCCGACTCACGCCTGAGCGCTCTGCCCACACGACAGTCACGTCTGCGTTTCGCGAAAAGGAACGAGGTGACGGGTGCAAAGTGGACCCAAGGGGATACGCGGGCACAGCCTCTCCCCCCTCAGGGGGCCCTGGAAGGGAACCTGCAAACAGCGGTGGTTAAACCCAGCGGTCCCGGGGGGCGCCGGTGAGAGCATGCGGCCCGCGGCCTATCCCCCAGCGGGTCCCGCACGGCCAGAGGGCGCTGCCTACCTCCGACTGCACCGCCGGCCACCCCGGAGGAGAAGCTGCCCATGGCGTGCGAGTTGGTCAGTCTGGTGGCAGCGGTTGAGACGTGCACCAGGCCGGCGGCGGGCACGGAGCTGAACAGGGACTGCAGCACGGACGGGCCCAGGTTGGCCTGCAGGGACATGGGGCCCAGTGCGAACTGCGGGCCGGGGGCGAAGGCGCCCAGGAAGGGGCGGTGGGTCTGGACGGATGGGGCCGTGCCCCCTGCCGAGGACGCCGCCGGGGCAAGGCCCGGGCCGCTGAGGAGGCCCCCGGGGGGGGCGGCGGCGGCGGCGGCGGCAGCAGCAGCAGCGGCCATGAAGAGGTTGTGGCCGTTCTTGACATCGGGCTCGCGGTCACGGCCCTTGCCCGCCTTGCCGTGCGTCGCTGAGGCCTTGTCCGCGGGTCCGCACACAGGTGGGCCCCCCTCGCCCTTCGGGGCCAGTCCGTCCAGCTGCCTCTTGTTCACGAAGGGGCCGGGGTCTGCGGCGCCGCCCTCCTTGCCCCGCGGGCCGGGAAAGCTCAGGGGGGTGCCCAGGCCGGCCGCCTCGGGGGCCTTGTGGGAGAGAGAAGCACCATCGCTGAAGCTGTGTAAACTGAGGTCAGCCGCCAGGCCCCCGCCCAGGGCGAAGCTGCTGGCGGGATGGCTGCTGGGGCTCAGCCCGCCCGCCCCCGGCAGCGCGCCTGGGAAGCTCTTCCTGGGGTGGGCAGCCAGCTTGGCGTCAGCCGCGCCAGGTTCCTCCAGGCCGGGCCGGAAAGCGAACAGGGAGTTGTGGCTCAGAGCGGAGGCGGCCTGCAGCGGGCTGTCGGCTGCCTTGGCCAGGCCGAGGTCGGAGATGGGCGAGAAGGTGGACTTCCACTTGCTGCTGTTGACCGGCTCGCTGGCCGGCACCTTCCTTCCCGCCAGGCCGCCCCCTGCCAGGAGAGGCAGCGGCTATGAGGCCTGGGCTGGGTGGGGCAGAGCGGAAGCTGCAGGGACCAGACCACCGCCGGCTCGGAATGACCCCCGCCCCCAAGACAAGCCCCCATGGTGGAGGACGGGGCAGACCTGGCGAGGGTGGGGCCGTGGGAGAAACTCAGGGAGCAGGGCTGCTTGTGCGGGACGGCCGGCGTGTCAGCACAGAGCACCACACGTGCCCGATCTACCCAGGCAGCACCCAGAGCGCCCGCCATGTCCACAGGGAAAGGGGCCAGGAGGCCGGGCGGCACCCACACCACCCAGGGACCACTCTGGAAGCCCCGTGTGGCTCCTCAGAGGCCGGGCACCAAGGACTCAGGCATCGGGAGCATCGAACTCACCATTTTCCAAGGTTTTCGGAGGAGATTTGCTTTCTAAGGAGATGGTTGCAATTTTTCTCTCAATTCTATTAGGAAAAAAAAAGAGATGATAAATGTTTGCAATCCACGGGCACACCAGAGCGCTATACGTTTACACCGAATTGCCCAGCGGGGTCGGTAAGCCGGCAACGCATGACCCGCCGTCAGGGCCCCCGGGCGCCCCCATGCCCGTGCGGTGGCACCTGTGCCAGCACGATGACGGCTGTGGTGGGGGACACAGCTGAGAGCCAGGCCCCGGCGGAGGAGCAGGGATGCCGTTTCCCAACACGCAGAGACAGCCGCGAGTCCCAGACAGAACTGTCTCCATGCTCAACGTGCTCTCAAGCTCTAGGAGACCGCGTCGTCCACAGAAGCAGATGCCGCGAGTCCCAGACAGAACTGTCTCCATGCTCAACGTGCTCTCAAGCTCTAGGAGACCGCGTCGTCCACAGAGGCAGATGCGCAGCACCTAGCACGTTAACTCCCCAGCAAGCTGTACCCGTAGTTGCACCGAAGTACACAGCAGTGTGTGCTTCACGTGTCAGGATTTTTGTGGACCGTCCCGAAGAACTATGACCTCCAGAGACACAGAACTCGCCAAAGAATCCAGAACTTGCACAACGTACTTTTCGTATGTAGAAGGATAACTCAGCAAGACACTGAAAACACAGGCAACTAAAGAAAACACAGGGACGTCCCCGGCGGTCCAGCAGGTAAGACTCCGTGCCCCTAGTGCAGGGGGCCCGGGTTCGATCCCTGGTGGGGGAACTCGATCCCACATGCATGCCGCGACTAAGAGTCTGCATGCCGCAACTAAAGATCCCACATGCCACAACTACACATGCCACAACTAAGACCCGGAGCGACCAAAATGAATAAATTAAGAATTAAATAAAATTAAAGAAAGGGACTTCCGTGGTGGCGCAGTGGATAAGAATCCGCCTGCCGATGCAGGGGACACAGGTTCGAGCCTGGTCCGGGAAGATCCCACAGGCCGTGGAACGGCTAAGCCTGTGCGCCACAACTAGTAAGCCTGCATGTCACAACTACTGAAGCCCGCGCGCCTAGAGACCCTGCTCCGCAACAGGAGAAGCCACTGCAATGAGAAGCCTGTGCACCTCAACAAAGAGTAGCCCCCGCTTGCCGCAACTAGAGAAAGCCCTCATGCAGCAACAGAGACCCAACGCAGCCAAAAATAAATTAATTAATTTTAAAGAAAAATAGTAATAATAAAGAAAACACAGATACACAACACACGGGGTCTCGTCAACACTGAACACTCTTATGCCTCAAAGGACACCAGCAATGGAGTGAACACACCACCCACAGGACGGGAGAACACAGCTGCAGATCCCGTACCTGACAAGGGATCCGGTACGTAGACGTCTAAAGAACTCTCACGACATAACAACAGCAGCACAAGACAACCCGACTCAAGAGTGGGGCCGGGACCTGAACAGACATCTGTCTGAGGAACAGATGATGCTGAGTGCCGACGACCGCGAGGGAGATGAGGTCAAAACCATGGCAACACCACCACACCCTCACAGAAATAGCTACCGTACTAAAAACAAACCCATAAAATAACAAGTGCCGGTGAGGATGTGGAGAAACTGGCACCCTTATGCATGCTTGGCAGCAATGTGAGATGGGGCAGCTGCCGTGGAAAAGTCTGGTGGTTCCTCAAAACGTTAAACCCAGACTCGCCACACGAGACCCAGCAATTCCACGCCTAAGTACTGGGTAAACTGCAAACACATTTTCAAGTAAAAACACACACATGTAGTATAGGGACGTTCATAGCAGCACGATTCACAACAGCTGAAAACGAAGCAACCCAAGCGTCCAGGGACACACGGTGGATAAACAAAACGTGATATATACACACAGAAAGGAAGGAGGTTCTGACACCTGCTACGCCACGGATGAACCCGAGGACAGGACGCTCAGTGAAATAAACCAGACACAGAAGGACACATGCTGCCTGATCCCACTCACGGGCTCCCTAGAGGAGTCAGATCCACGGAGACAGGAAGTAGACTGTGGGGGCCAGGGGCTGGGGGAGGGGCTGAGGAGTCAAGTGTTTAAGGGTACAGGGATTCTTTCTGTGGTGATGAAAATGTTCTAAAACCGACAGCGGTGATGCCTGCACAACCCCACAGATACGTCAAAGACCACTGGGTCGCACGTTTCAAGCGGGCGGTGTGGTGTGTGAATTATACCTAATAAAGCTGTTATCCAGGAAGAAAGCACTCTTCACCGTCAGCTGAATGGACACCAGGCACCGACGGGAGCCTGCACGCCTGCCTCTTGGCTCTGCGCTGTGGCGGCCGCCCTCCCCTTCTCTCTGCCACCAAGAAACACCCGCCTCGCGCCGGCGCCCCGGGAGCTACAGACTCAAGGGTCAGCCCTGCCCCACACGCACGTGGCGAGAGGCTCTCAGATGCCCTGGGCCCTTCACGGGCTGTTTCTTACACAGTTAAAGTGAACAATCCAGGAAGGGGCCTGTCTGCTCCAGGAAGTGCCCCAAGTGAGGTCAGGACCCTGTGCCCACCACCCAGCAGCAGGTGGGAAGCTGCCTGCCCCGCGTCCTGGCCACAAGGACCTGCCCCGTCGGCCCCACTCGCCTGGCACTGCTGGGCTCGTCCTCAGAGCCCTGCTCCTCATCCGAGGTCAGCGGGGAATAGTGGGCCCCGTTGGTCTGGCTCAGGGGCTTCTCCTTCTTGAGCACGGGCGGCTGGTCGTTGTCCTGGTAAGGGACAGGCGAGCTCTTCAGGGAACTCTCGGGGGACGAGATGGCCGTGATTTCCAAGGGCTGGTTGATGTTGCTGACCTGAGGGGTCAGACGCACAAGCCCGTCAGCAGGCCCCTGGAGCGCCCTGGACCTACTGCCCCCAACGCCACTCCCAGCCTCACCATGGAGTTGAGGTTCAGGGGGGACCCTGAAGACTGGGTGAAGAGGCCGGCGACGGACGGCAGGGCCCGGCGCTTGGGGGACACGCCCGAGCTGAAGCCGGGGGTCCCCGCCGCTGCCCGCTTCCTCCTGCCCCTCTTGCGGCTGTCCTGCCCATGGCTCTGGCCGCCGTCACCGCGGGCGCCCGAGGACAGAGGGCTGTGCTTGCTGGAAGGTGACTGTTTGGCGCTGCTAGAGCCGGCCGAGATGGTGAAGACGATCCTTCTCTTGGCTTCACTCTCGGGATCCGAGAAGCCGGCCTCAGAGGGCAGGTCTCCTTTGCTGGTGTCGGGGAGCGGGCCCTGGGTGCCAAGCCGGGGACTGGCGCAGAGCTGGGGGGCCGGCGAGGCCGAGCCGCAGTTGCGAGGCTGCGCCAGCAGGGGGGGGTGCTGAGGGGTGGAGCTGCGGGACCCCACAGTGGCAAAGAGGCTTCCGGAGCTGGAGGACTCGTCCAGGGTGGGGGGCTCGGCTCCAGAGACGAGTGGTGCCGGGCTGCCTGCCAGGGCCCCACTGATGGCCACTGAGCCGGCATAGGCAAAGCCTGTAGGAAGGACATGCTTTCTCAGGGGAGCTCGTCCGGGAAAGGATGCCCACCTGGCCGAACCCGGCGGAGCGCAAGGAAGCTCAGCTCTCCGCATGCTCAGTGCCCAGCACCTTGAGACGGCACCACGGAACCAGGTTCGGGTGAGGACAAGTGGGGGCCCCTGGGCCGTCACTTGTGTGCTCTTCCCACTTCTGGGCCTGGGATGGTTGGGCCCTGGAGCTCACGCACAAGCCGGTGGACCCCGGGCACCACCAGCGGTGACGCCCTCCCCACGCGAGAGCAGCAGCGCCAGAGGCGGGACGCCCGTCCCAACAGCAGCCTCCTCACTGTGCTCTTTATCCCCAGAAGAACAGGCGTAGATCAGGCCGTGTGGACACAGGCAAGCAACCTGACCACACATGCCCGCTGCCCCCGACGGGATCCATGGCTGGGCAGTGGCGACAGGCACTCTCTAGGTCGCAGGGCCCCGCCCAGAAGCCTCACTCGAAGCTCTCTGAGGAGGAGCAGAACCGGCTGGAACGCGGTTGGATGAGGACGCCACCGCGCAGAGGACCGGCATGGGCCCAGGCCGAACACAGCCAGCTGAGATGAGCAGAGCGGGACAGCCCAGCTCGGAGCGCCCGAGCCCCGGGCCACGCTGTGCAGCTGACGTGCTGAGCCCACCCAGCACCTCTGGGTCCTCGCACGGGAGGGAGCCCTTACCTGCAGGGGCCAGGGCGAGGCTTCTGCTCCCAGCAGCGCTGCACCCAGAGCCGTGGGTGCCAGCACCCATCTGCTTC
Organism: Neophocaena asiaeorientalis asiaeorientalis; assembly: GCF_003031525.2. Taxonomy (NCBI): domain Eukaryota; kingdom Metazoa; phylum Chordata; class Mammalia; order Artiodactyla; family Phocoenidae; genus Neophocaena; species Neophocaena asiaeorientalis. Next base: position 1,180,505 of record NW_020172691.1, read on the forward strand.
TCCAGTGTGGACGAGGACTCTCGGGCCTGTGGCACGGGGCTGGGGGTGCTTCTCTGCGGAGAGAAAATGCAGGTTCTCAGCTGATCCGGCCACACGCCACAGGACGTGCCAAGGGCCCGAGGCCGCGAGCACGGAAGGGCAAGTGGCCGCTCAGGGTGTGAGCCTGGTGGGCAGCCACGGGAAGGTTCTCACGAGGTGAGGCACCGGTGTCTGACCTCGGTTCTAAGGGATGGCCCTGGCTAACAGGCAAGCATTGGGCCAGGGATAAATGGGCAGGGAGAGCAGTGAGGGCAGCCGTTATGATCTGACCCAGCAACTTCACTCCTACATGGAGCCAGACAACAGCAAGTACCCACACAAAACCCGCACACGCATGTCCTCAGCAGCACAATTCACAACAGCCCCAAAGTGGAAACACCCCAGATGACCACCAACAGGTGACGGATGCACACAATGTGGTCCCTCCACACACTGGAATATTACTCAGCTGTGAAGAGGGGGGAAGCCCCGACACTCGCTACAGCGTGGATGGACCCTGAGAACACAATGCTCAGTGAGAGAAGCCAGACACAGAAGGACACACAGGGTGTGATTCCACTGACAGGAAACGTCCAGAACAGGCAGGTCCACAGACACAGACAATAGGCTCCTGGTTGTCAGGGGCTGGGGAGGGGATGGGGGTGACTGCTGGTGGGGATGGGCTTCCTTTTGGGGGTATGGAATGTTCTGGAACTAGAGATGGCTGCACGACTGGTGAATGTACTAAAACCCACTGCACCGAACACCTTAGGTGGGTGAGTTGTGTGTGAGTGACATCTCCATAAACACGAACAGCCCACTCCACAGGAGAGTGTCATTTCCAAGTCCATGCGTGTGAGGCTGAATGCACATGTGAACTAGAAGGAAAGGGAGAAGTTTCTACAGAATCTGGAAGTTTTAGTCCCTCTCCGTTTGCACACGTCACCTTTTACTAAAAGGATCTAAAGTAAAAGTGGCAAAATATTACTGGAATTAAATGTGGACATCAGACATTCTGTTTTTCTCGGGCATCACGGTAAGCTCCAAACTTAACCACGTGCGATTGAACAAAAAGGCTCTGGGCCTCGAGGGGAAAGAACAAGAGCACCGGCTCTCCTGGCGCCTACACACGGTGCCTGGGGACGCCAGGCTTCCAGGCCGAGGGCCTCACTCACCACCTTCTCGGCGCGGCTGGGCAGCACCACGCTGGCCAGAGGGATGCTGACTGGCAGCTTGCTAGGCTGCACGGTGCTGAGCGGGATGCTGACGGGCAGGCTGGTGATGGCCTCCCCACTGCTGGCGTAGGTGCGCTCCTTCAAACCCTGCAGACACACCACCGGGCCAGCCTGCTCCCGCTGACCAGGAGACTGGGCCTTGAGCACCGCCCCGAGGGACACAGCAGCCCTCCAACCAGTGACAAGTCACCCCCACCCCAAAGCGATCCTCCCGACCTGCCAGGGCCCCCACCCATCACCCCAGCACACACCCCGTTACAGGAGTGCAACAGGCTTTTCCCTTCCCCTGCTGCTCAACCCGGCCTCTCCTTTCCCCAGAGACAATCCCACTCTTCCAGCCTCACCCCAGGGTTAGGGCACAGCCAGGCAGCCTCCCACCTTCCCTCTCGGCCCCACTCCACCCCACGTGTGGGCACTTTCACAAGAGCGGTGGCCTCACCTTCTCACTGCCCTTCTCTCCCGTCATCTGCAAGGCCGCAGGGGACGAGGGCCGAGGGTCCTGTGGGCTCAGTTTGATGCCGTTGGCGATGCCGGGGCTCTGGTACGGGAGGCCGTTCTCCTTGGCATGCTCAGCTCTGGAAACGAGACGTGTCCTCGGTCATTTTCTGGGGAGCCCTCAGAGCCACAATTTTGCGTTCAGAGCTGGCCGCCTGGGCCTAGCAACCCCCAAGATTCTCTTCCAAACTGACGATCCCCTGCTCAGAAGGCCCCCCACCACGAGCTCACCGTGAGTGCAGCTCGCTGGCGGTCGCCCTGCTGTTGGCTGTGTGGTCCTGGCTCAGGTGGCGCCGCAGCACCAGCTTGGCCGGGGAGAGCCTGGTGTAGTCGGGCAGGGCCAGGCCGGACAACTTCTCGAGCCTCGGCCGGCCACTGTGGTTCGGGGTGCAGGGCACGACCTCCTGGTCCAGCGGGGAGGCCAGGTACTGGGGGGTGTTCTGCTTGGGCGAGGGCCGGCTCAGCGCGCCGCAGAGCTCATAGCCGGCTGCGTGGCCGTTCATGGACAGCTCCGGGCTCATGTTGCTCAAGTGGGGCAGGGAGAACCTGGCACAGTCCAGCTCCAGGTGTGGCCGGCCGGGCTCGGCCTCCAGCTCTCGGCCCAGGCCACCCTTCCCGCGCAGGTGCAGGGACAGGGCGTCGTCGGGCGGCACGCAGGACTTGAGCTGCAGGAGCTCCTGCTGCCTCTGGCTCTTCTCCAGCTCCACAATGCTGATCTGGGGGACGAGAGGAGGCGTCAGGCCTGAGAGGTCCCATGCCCAGCACCTCACTGGCAGGGACGGTCCTGCAAGAGCGACAGGGACGTGGGCCGGCTAGAGGGACACGGGCTGGCTAGTGTGACGGGCAGACGCGCCGGCCTGAGGAAGCGAAGGGCCCAGGCTCCGTGGCTGTCACTGCGACCGCGAGGGTAAGGTATCGGCCCCGGGGGCTGGGGCCTGAGGCATCGTTTGGCTCTCCCCACAATGAATCAAAGGCCCACAGCTTCGGGCCGCCTCTCGGTGACACAGGAGCGTGATGGCCCAGCGCGCAGCCTCCCGAGACTCCTCCTGCACACAGGCTGGCAGCGGGGCCGGGCCACCACAGGAGGCAGCACAACACTGTATCCCGGGACCTACAGCCACTCCAACGGCTACTTGGGGGACGTGTGTCTTTAGGGACGTAGCCTCCAGAGCAGCCTCCGGTGCAGAGGAATTCACTCCAGTGCCATTCTGCAGTAACCCATCCCTGAAAGAGGCCCCAGGGCTGGGCAACAACGAAAGCTTCACGTAAATCACAAAACCTCGCTGGGGAGACGCAAAGTGGTGGGAGGCCTCGGCCTGCAGACAGGCTTCCGGAAAGCCCGCACTTGCGCGCTGATCTGTCCGTCCTTCCTTCTTGCACCATCCTCTGCTCACCTCGTCAGTATGAGCTGCTCTCACGGTGCAAGCGGGGGCCGCCAGCGGTGGCCTCAGAAACAAGGTGCTCGCAAGCCCGGGCGGTGCGGCGGGGACTGGGCCTAGGACGCTGGTCCTGGCGCCCCAGCTGAAGCCCGAAGCCCCCCCCCGCCTCCGACAGGCTTCCTACCTGCAGCTCCAGGCAGTGCCTCTGCTTCTCCGAGATCTGGCTCTTCAGGGCCTGCTTCTCCTTCAGCAGGCCCTCAAGGGACAGCGTGGACCAGTCCAGCTTCAGCTCCTCGCACCGTGCCTTGAGCTGTGGGGATGGGCGGGCAGCCGTGAGGCGTCGGAGGCCCCTGGACGCCCCGCGAGGATCCTGAGGGAGGACAGGGACGGGGGGTGGGGGGCTGCCAGGACCCACTGCCGCAGACTCGGGGGCTGCCCTCGGTCATCTCTCCGTCCCGAGACCCGGCCCGGCCTGGGGGGCCCCGCCTCGGGCAGACCGCCAGCCCCGCCAGCGCACCAGCCGCAGGCTCTGGCTCCTCAGCTCCCGGTTGCCCTTCTCCAGCTGCTCCGTCTGCTCCCTCAGCTGCTGGTTATGAGCCGAGATCTCCTTCTGCGCTTGGATCAGGTCGTTGTAGGTCAGCGCCTTCACTCCCAGCTGAGGACAAACGATGGCAAAGGGGGGCTCTCACAGGGGGCCAGGGGCATCACGAGGCAGGAAGCCTCCCTCTGACCACCTCCGGGCCTCTCCATCAGGGAGACTCAAGGTGAAGAGCACCAGGAGGGCACCAGTCCCTCTGGATCTTGGCCAGACATCCGGCTGGGCCCTGGGCCCCGCCTGCCCTCCATCCCGCGCCAGGGCCGTCTGCGTGGCCTCAGGGTGGCCAGGGCAGGGCGCCTACCTCATCCAGTTTCTGCTGGAAAAGCCTCTTGATCTCCTCCTTCTGAGCTTGGCAGTGGCCGAACAGCTGCTGCACGGCACCCAGCAACCGGGCGTTCTTCTCCTGCGGGGCAGGGCCATGAGCGTGAGGCCCCCGGGACGGGCACCCCGCCCGACTTGCAGCCCGCCTGGCGGACACGGCGGCAGACACGCACCCATGAGGAGGTTGGCCAGACCCCCATCCGGGCCTCACCCCGGAACGTAGCACCACGTTACCAGGAGCCACAGAGCCTGACGCTTCCCGCCCTCAGGAAAGCTGGGGTGCCTGCACCGGGCCTGCATGAGGGCGGCCGCACCTCACAGCCCCCCACCCCAGCTCCACCACCGAGGCTGCAGGGCACACTGTCCCCAGACGAGGACGCCTCAAACAGGGCAGCAGGGCCCGGCCAGCTGCGGCCCCGGGGCCATGAGACCCGTAGGTAAGGGGAGCTGGGTCTGGCAGCACCACATGCGGCTCACCTTCTCCTGGTCCAGCAGCTGCTGCAGGTTGGCCTTGTACTGAGGGGTCTTTGTGTATGCCAGGAACTGTAGGTACTGAATCTTGAAGGATTCTACGAGGGGAGCCAAGACAAGGTTTTAACTCAGAAACCCTCCAGCTGAGGCTCGAGGCGGGGGTGGGCGGAGTTCGGGAAAAACGCGCAGGTTCCCCAGGGCCCGAGTGGTGCTGGGGTCGCACGGTGCCGTTGTCGTGCCGGGGCCCGTGTCCCCACACTGCCTCAGCATGTCCCGCCGCCACGTGGGGCTCGTGCCCACGTGGGGACCCTCACAGCTCCTGCCATCCCCAGCCAGCGTTTTCGTTCTCCCCAAGGACACATGGTTTGCGGTCAGCCAGTCTGCCGGTCTTCTCGGTTAACATATGCTACCAATGTTGAATTGAGAAAATTGTACAGGAGTTTCCTTCATCCACTTTCTGAAGGGACGAGGCATCTCAAGGCAGCCCAGCCACGTGAGCACGAGCTCGATTCGGCAGGACAGGGCCCTGCTCCCTTGGGGCACCGGGCCCATCCCGGACAGGTCTCCCTGACACTGCAGACACGGGGCTGGGTCCTTCTCTGCGGGGCACCCTGGGCACCGTGGGTGGTGGAACAGCATCCCTGGCCTCCACCTTCTTGACGCCAGGAGCCCCCCCTCCAGTTGTGATGATGCCCCCAGACGTGGCCTCACTTCCCCTGGGGCAGGACTGCAGCCTCAGACTGCTGCACGGGCCCCGCTGACCCCGAAGCCCAGGCGCGCCCTGGCAGGACTGAGCCTGAGCCCTGGGGGTGGTGCGCTTGGCCATGCAGCGTGGGTTTCCCAGGGGGTCTGCGAACAAGCCACCCCGCCCGCCCGGCCTCCCCCCGCGCCCCCCTGGGGCGGCTCACCTAGCAGCCGGTGTAGGGCAGGCGGGGCGGGCGCCAGCAGCAGCTGCTCAGGGGGGCGTCGCTGCGTGCTGGGAGGTAGCTGATAGGGGGCGCCTGCGGGGAGACAGCAGGTCACGCTCTCTAGACGCCAGGCCCTGCGCAACGCCCCAGCTGCCCAGCCAAGCCGCCACCAGACCCCAAACCACGGCACTTCGCCCTGCCTGAGCGGGGCTTCTGCACGGGACCCCTGGAGAGCCCTCGGGAGGCTCTGGAGCTGGAGCACCGCCCCCTCCCAATCTCCGAGTACTCAGCGCAGACGCTGTCGCAGTGGCTTCTGCCAGGGCCAGCAGGAAAAGGGACAGCGGTGAGGCTCCCCGGGACCCCAGAGCACAGCAGGGCGGGGGCGAGGAGGCACTCACCCTGCGGCGAGGGCGACGCCGCCCGCGACACGGTCTGGGCATGCAGCAGGTCCAGTGCGCTCTGGGTCTTCTTGGGCTTGCGCTCGGGGTTGGTGGTGCTCATCTTCTTGGGACGTCCGCGCTTCCGGCCGGCCATCTTCCGGCCCTTCTTGTTCAGCTTCTTCTTCCGGGCCTTGGAGGGAGATGGCTTCTTGACAGTGGTTGCCCCGGCTTTCTCTTCCTCAGCACCAGAGTCCTAGCGGAAGACCACATGAGGGACCAGCCGGCGATGTGGGCTCCCGGGGGCAGCCTGGCTCCCTCCCCCGAGACCGGGGCCGCCCCATCTGGCCGGGGGCGGGGCGCTCACCATGGGGGTGTCGGCGGGCATGGCCGTCTTGCTCTCGGGCACCTTGGTGGGGGTGGTCGTGTTGCTCTTGTTCTCCCGCTGCTGCCGGCGCCGAGCTGCCTCTTGTTCCTCCTGGGGAGTAAGCGGGGGGCTCGTCCTCTGAACCGCGGGCACCGCAGAGACCCTCCTGCCCGCAGGGGCCCTGCAGCCCTGGCCCTGGGGGAAAGCGAGGTACACACACCCCACACCCAGTCTCTGCTGGGAACCCAGTGGGCCCCTGGACGGCCTGGCCTGGCCACCCCCGCGGCGGGTGGTCCCAGGTCCCCACAACCACTTCCCCACCGAGGGGCATGCTGTCCACAGGCGAGGGCTGAGGGACACCCACGGCAACAGGAGGGAGGACAGGGCCACCTGCAAGGCCGTCCTCTGTCTCCAGGTGAGGGTGGCCATCACCATGCCCTGACCCAGAGGCCCTAGTATGGGAGGAAGGGCCTGGGCGGGGGGCTCCTTCAAGGCTCACGTGCTTGTCTGAGCCTCCAAAGAGAAAGTCACTGGGACAGACGTCCCACGAGGTTCAGAGACAAAGTGATGAGCACGAGGCCGCGGGACATTTTGAAAGGCTGTAACTCCAACCTATCTCCCCCCAGATCTCTCAAGAAACGTGTCCAGGGTGCAGCTGCTCAAGACGTGGCCGCCGCAGCCAGGGGGCCCCAGCGCCCAGGCCCACGCCCGGCCACTCAGGATGCCTCGGGCCCTGGTCAGCTTAGAGATCAAGGACAAATACACAAACTTACCCTGAGTTTTGGATTTTTCAGACTAGAAAAATAGTTTTCAAGCTAAAAATGGAAAAGGAAAAGAAAAGGTCTCATTAGCAATGGAAAACCCTGTCAGGACAAGAGCCACACCCCAGACCCACTGACGTCAGGCAGTGACAGGCGCGGTGAGCGCTGAGAGGCGGGTTGGGGAGGAAGGGGTGCCACTCACTATGGTGCGGTCGATGGTGTGCAGGTAGTAAGACACCGGCTTCCCCGTCCACGACACCGAGCCTTTTAGAGGCGACAGCTCCACGACGCGCATGATGGTGCCGATGTCTGCGCACAGCGGGGCACAGGGGTCAGGGGTTGCCAGGGCACCAGGGGGAGGGGTATGGCGGGGCTCAGGTCCCAGGCGTGTCCCAACTGCCAGCTGGGGAGGTGCCCACGGCCTTCCCCGCACCCAGGCACCTGGCCAAGGACAAGGGCGATAAGCCCACAGGGCGGGTTCCGAAGGCCCGTGGGGGCCGATGTGGCAACCAAGCAGCCGCAAGGATGCCCAGCGCCTGAGGGTCCTGCCACCCCGCAGGCCCGCACACATTGCTGCTTGTCCTTGTCACTGCTCCCTTGGGTCCCGGCACCACAGTCCTGCCCAGGGCCACGTCTGGGGATGTCTGGGGTTGTCACAACTGGGGGCCTCCCGTATGGAGTGAGTGCGGCCACCGCTCCACATCCCACAGCGCCCGGGACGCCCCCCGCCGTCACCACTGCTGGCGGGTGACCCCGCTTTAACCCACGGCAGGTGCTCATAATTACACGTGTTAAGAACTCGGCAACACGAGAGCTCTTACCACTCAAGTTTCTACTGTTTATTCTGAAGTTCAGAGGTGCAAAGGGCTTCGAGGACACAATTCTGCCACCTAAAACACAGAGAGGGATCAGTGCCGGCCGTGGGGACACCAGTGCGCGATACGAGCAAGAGCCTGGTGAAGCTTAGAGCACCAGGACGCAAAAGCATCCAGAGAAACCAGCCCTCTGAACACAGAAAAGCCGAGGGACTGGGAGTCCTGAGCTAACCTCACGGCTAAAAGCAAACAAAGCGGCGCCTGAGGGCTCCGACCCGTCTCACGATTTGCTCTCACGATTTGCTTTCCTGCAAAACGTGCTCAGGGCCTCACAGTCCCCTGGGTCTCGTCGTGGGGCCCGCTGGGCACCCCCTCTACAACTTCTGTGCTGTCTAGATGCGCCACACCCACACCAGACCCGGACCAGAACCAGCCCTGACCCCAGAGACAGAACCTGAGGGAGAACCGGGTCCGGACACACAGACAGAACCTAAGGCTGGACCAGGCCCTAACACAGAACCAACAGAACCTGAGGGAGAACCAGGTCTTGATCCACACACACAGACAGAACCTGAGGCAGGACGAGGCCCGACTCCAGGGAAACAGGACCTCAGAGAGAACAGGCCCAGACCCCACACAAACAGAACCTGAGGGAGAACTGGGTCCTGATCCACAGGAACAGACAGAACCTAAGGCAGAACCGGGCCCTGACCCCACACAGACAGAAAGCGGAAGGGTCAGGTCGGGAACAGCTGTACAGAAAACAGTTTTTCCAATTAACTCCCGGCACGTGTGCAGTCATTGTAGGGAAAAGAACCACAAGGACTCGCAGCCTCCTGCAGTGAGGTCACCATGATTGATGATGTCACCCTCAGGTTACAGACGCTTCCCCCATCCTGTATGAAACACTGTCAGGAAACGTAATACACCAGAACGTTCCAGCGCAGGAAATACAGAACCAAATACAGAAGTCAAAGAAAACGCGTGCTGAGTAAACTGAAGCAGTCAGGATGAGCCCTCTGCTCGTGCACGCGTTCACAGCTCCCCGAGCCCCAGCCTGGCCTCTGAGCGGCCCCCACCCCGAGGAGGCGGCGATGCCAGGTCCCGGGCTGGCCAGGGGCGAGTTTGGGCAGTTGGCTGGTTGTGACAGCAAAGTCACGGCAGCCAGAGGCTGAGGGGGTCCCCTGGGCGCACCTGCAGAGTGTTGAAGGCAGGACACTCGAATTAGGAATGTGCCCCCTGCAAGGCTTCCGGGAAAACAGGTGACCAGAGGGGACTTCTGTGGGCATGTCACCAGGGGCCCCGAGCCAGCCGCGTGCAACACCCAGGCGCTCAGCTGGGACACGGGGTGCGGAGGGCAAGGTCAAGATGACCACGAGGGACAACTGAAGAATGGGTGACATCCCACGAGACAATGAGGCCCGATGCCCAGCGGGCCGCGTCCACAAAGATGGAGGGGCCACGACCCGAGGCCCTAAGGCTAGAGACTCGGGACTGCACAGCCCAAGAGGTGCCTGTGGCAGCTGGCAGAGCAGGAATCCACGCTCCTCTCCCGGGTGGGGCGCGGGGATGGGCGCCGAGCGCTCAGGAGAGGGGCCCGGGCAGGGCGCTCGTTCCCACAAAACCGTCAGGAGCGACCCTGCCGCACGCTCAGGCTCACGCTCACCTGCACACGCACACGCGCAAACGCACACGCAGCCGGCGGTGCTGAGGGCAGCTGGAAACTCTCTGCGTCCATGCTGGGTGATCCTTTCCCCTCTCCTGTTTGCTTGAAATGTTTCATAACAAAACTTCGGGGACACACCCTGTTTCTCTCTCCCAGCCACAGAGGAGATCAGGACGGCACGGGGGCCTCCCCGCAGCTGCGGGGACG